>NC_086332.1:128961495-129261495 GCF_032445375.1 Bacillus rossius redtenbacheri | reverse complement strand
GTATCTCTGTAGCCTCGTAGTCTCGTAAGCTTGAATACCCGTAGTCACGTAGTCTCGTTACCTCATGGCTCGTAGTCGCGTAGTCATGATGGCTTGGAGCCTCGTATACTTGTAGCTACGTAGCCAAGTAACCTCGTTGACTTGTAGCTATGTAAACAAGCAGTCATGTAATATTATAACATAATGCTGCTGAAGTAGTTGGAGCTTTGTACACTTGAAGGTAGTTGGAGGAGTCTTGTACACTCGTAGAATTGTAGTCTCATAGTCTCTTAGAGTCGTAGCATTCTAACCAAATATCATTGGAGCTGATGAACCAAAAGGCCGTTGGAGCCAATGACTGTTGGAGGCAATGACTGTTGGAGCCAATGACTGTTGGAGTCAATGACTGTTGGAGTCGATGGCTAATGGAAATATAAACTGTTGGATTCATAGACTGTTGGAGAGATTATATCCTAACTTATCATTGACGATCGTATCCTACCAAGTTGAATGAACGAGAGAATGTGCCTCCTTTTCGTTAAATGAGCTTTCGTTTTATAGAATTTCCGTCCAAACGTGCTTCGTTTTCATTAAATGCTTGTCCTGCGCGAACGAAGCGTAGTCATTGTGTGTACATTGCATATCTATTGTGTACATTGCGTACATTGCGTACATTGCGTGTACTTAGCGTAAATTGCGTGTACGTTCCGTTTCCTGAGTGTACTGTGTGTACATTCCGTTTCCTGTGTGTACTGTGTGTACGTTCTGTTTCCTGTGTGTACTGTGTGTACGTTCAGTTTCCTGTGTGTGTACTGTGTGTACGTTTCCGTTTCCTGTGTGTACTGTGTGTACGTTCCGTTTCCTGTGTGTACTGTGTAATCATTACATTTATTGTACGTAAATTGCATGTATTGCGCGTACATTACGTACATTACGTGTTGGAGCTGATGGAGCTGTTGGAGAACTTGCAGCTAATGGTCAATTGAAGCATAGGAGCAAAATGTAGATGGATCTGATGACGTGAATTGTAGCTCTTGGAGCCTGGCGTATATTGGAGAGATCGAAATTTTTTTCGATCAAATGATCCTCTTTTTTAATTTTGTAGATTTGACTCTAGTATTATTGTACATGGTTCTTGATTTGACTAGCGTATTATTCCATACGGTGCATGTATATAAGCGAGTCCTAGACAGTAGATCGCTCAGTTTGTTACTGACGTCGGCGGTGTAAGGATCGTCTAGTTTGTTTCTTCTGGTGCATAAGTCGTGTCAATTATCTGTTCTTGAGACCTCGATGGCGTCTTTACCGTCTTTAACGTCGAACTCGATGGAGGTTGTACCGTCGACTACGGGAACCTTGACGACATCTACGACGGAGAAGGAGCAGATTCCGTTGACAACCACGGCGACAACACTGGAGGAGACTTCATCAGACGCGATACCACCAGCAGAAGAGACTTTAATGCCGGTAGTGCTGGCTGTGCAGGAAAACTCGACGAACTTCGTTTCGCCCTCGATGGAGGCTTCAATGGATGCCGAATCGACAACAACTAACGAACATCGGTGTTGTTACTGTGACAAGATTTTCTCAAACAGCAGCAATGCTCGACGACACGAGAGGAGCGAATGTGCCAAGAACCTATATCGTAAAATGTTTGTTTGTGAGAAATGTCATAAGCAGTTTGCCAGAAAAGATAATATGAAAACGCACATGAAGGCATGCAAAGGTCCTGCTGTGCGGCAGAAAGTAAAGGTTTCGTCGCAACAACGATGCATCGATGTGCATAAGAGGATGCCTGGAAATGGTACTACTGTTGCAACGTCTGTATCTGGATCGGGTCTGAAAGGATCGTCTTCATCACCACGGTATCCTTGCAGCTACTGTGATACGTCGTTCGCATTTTCCCATGATGCACGAAGACATGAGCGGAGCAAATGCACGAAGAATCCTTCTCGCATGAAGTTTCGATGTGATGAGTGCCTTAAATGGTTTACTCGAATTGACAGTTTGCGACATCATGCGAAAAAATGTAAAGGTGGAGTCTGTGCTCCTACTGTTAAACTACCTGCCGACATTTCGACTCCTCGCTTTAGATTGGAGACACGAAAGCGTACAACCAAAAGAACAGATGCCCAGCAACCGATTGTTATGACGTCTGAACATGGAACTAAACCTAAGACTGTGTTCGGAGCATTACAAGTGAACGATAATGGCTTCTACTTGGCGCAGTCTGCATTTCGTGGAACGTTGAAAGACTACTATTATCTAAATACGTTCGGTGAGTCGAAGGACATTTGTAATTTTCTTGACGATATCAGACAGAAGATAATCAATCAGCTTACTGATGATGTAGCAACAAACGGACCTTTGAAATATAACTTGTGGTTGGACTGTATATATGGAAAGCCATATCCGTTCGATGACGAAGTGAAGAATTGTGCATTCAAGACATCGGCTGCAGTAATTTACAGTTCTAACGATGTGAAGCAAACTGTTAAAAACGGTATCCAGAAACTCTGTCAAGAAGAGGTGGACTATGTCTGTAAAGGTTCTGGCTGGACTCTGTCTAGTATAAACCGATTGGAGCTAAGAATTAGTCATTTCACACCGCTGCGGAACTAAATGATTGTAAATTTGCTGGCTTTCGTAAGTGATCCTGTAGTAGAATAGAAATTATGTAATAAATATTATGTTTGTGAAAGAACTTGTGGTGTTTAATTCCTCGAACCTGTTACTATTATGTTAAATTGATATTTTTTTCATCGTCCAGAATCGTACCAAGGACCTAAGTTGATCTAATTAATCAGTACATTGATTGGAAATTTATTTAATGATATCTGAACTTTTTCCCGAATCTCTAGCATTAAAATTATGAATTACCAATATGTTGGTGTTGGTGGCTTATAGGATGATGATGACAGTAAAGGTTTTAATGTCTCTTTAAGAATGTTGAACATGAAATAATGAAATTATTATTTTTTTTACATCAAATTAAACATTATTGCATCGATCGGGTATCGAACCAAGGACTGAAACTGATCGAATCAATCTGTAAATTAATGAGTGATTTATTTAATGAATTTTGGAATTTTTCCCGAATTTCTAGCTAAATAATTATGGATTTTCAAGATGGCGGCCAAATGACAAGATGGCGGGTGACACAGCAATAATAAATGATTACTGCACTCTAGCGGATAAGAATTAAACTAACATGGCGTCAGCGCACTCTCGCCGACGATAACAAGATGATGATGGCTACCAGCAGACGAAGACAAGATGGCGGACATGACATCATACTAGTTGACCTTGTTATTGGTGGTGGTAGGTTAGTCTGTAGGTGACTTCCGTGGTGGAAGGATCTGTCGTCATTTTTATTTTTTTTTCGCCCTCACCGGGTTCGAACCGAGGACTCCGAGCTCCGTGTCGTTAACGTATGTTTTTTAAATATTTTTTATTAAAATTTTATTAATTGAATTTTTTTATAAATTTTAAAAAAAAATTCATTAAAATCGGATAGTAAATGAAGATTTTAAAGATGGCGGACGTAACGGAAATTGCAACGGTGGCGACATAATCCAAGATGGCGGTCATGGTATCCTTATTCCTAGAAATGGCTTAACTGAGGCTTGAGTTAAGGATGCTTAAGCCAGTTTTAGGAATTTTCAGCCGCTGGGATTTTTAAGGACTAAAAACGGGAATTTTTCCCTCGAAACGGGAATTTTTCTCTCGAAAACGGGAATTTTTGAATTGTGGAATTTTTTGAGATTTTTTGACGGAATTTTTTTTCACAGAAATGGAAATTTTGGCGAATTTTGAGGAATTTTGGGCAAATTTTGCCCAATTTTGGCGGATTTTGACACATTTTGAGGATCAAATTCAAGGTCAAGGTCAAAGGTCAAGGTCAAGGTCATCCAAGATGGCCGCCGTGACGTCACAATCCAATATGGTGGTCGGCACCACAGGCACCACAGCCAGAAGCCAGTTTCCGGACGCCCATTCCTATACTACTTTTTAACAACCCCTCCCCCCCCCCCCCCCCTGAAATTATAATGACGCAGTCTGCGTCGTTAACCCCCCTTGTGGGCACCCCTGTATATAATAGTTCCTCCGGAAACAGGCGCCAGGCGCTGGTGCCGAGGTTCCGACTGCCATCTTGGATTGTGACGTCACGGCGGCCATTTTTGACACAAAATTTCCTCAAAATGCCTCAAAAATGACTCAACATGACTCAAAAATTTCCGTTTTGAGGAAAAATTTCCCATTTTAGTCCTTAAAAATACCAGCATCTAGAAAAGTCCTAAAAGAGGCTTAAGCATCCTTAATTCAAGCTTCAGTTAAGCCTCTATCAGGACTTGACCTTGACCCCGACGGCCATTTTGGATCCGCCATCTTGGATCCGCCATTTTGGATGACATCATTTTTTTTCTCGAACATTCCGACGTTGTTTTCCGCCATTTTGAAGTATGACGTCATAGTTGAAATTACTGTTACGGCCGCCATCTATAACTTTTTTATTTATTATCCGATTATAATGAAAAAAAATTTTAAATTTTGAAGCATTAGGATTGCCGCTTCTTTCAAACTCCGTGCGTCTGTGCAGGCGGCGGCTCGTCGTCCCCTCCTTCCTTCCCCCTCCTAGTGTATGCCTGTTTGCTTGCTTCTCCCCTCTCCTCCTCCGTTCGGCGCATGCGCGCTGCGCGGCACACATGTTATAAAAGCAGAAGTTTTCAATTTATTCGGGCTTGTTCTTCTTGTTCTTCGTGTATCAACTAGCTCGTCTGATCTCGTTTAGTTTCTTTTGAGAGCTCGAGTAATTGTTAGCCAGCATGTAGTCAGTCAGTTAGACTTTAACTTTGTACAATGTGCGCGACCTCAGGGGAAAGAAAATGTAAGTTGGAGTAAGGCGGTGGCCCTTGCCATAATGTAAACGTTTGTTGAATTTTGTGTGTTTTGTCTAAATTTCCTTTCGATCGCCACCTGGAAAATTTCTTTTGGATTTTATGTAAATTAATTTAATTTAACTTCACTTGTTTGTAACTGTTCTCCCATGAGTCGTCGACGTACGTAAAACGTAACGTAATTATTAATTTTAAGATAATGTAACTTACTTTTGGTACCGCACGTAATGCGCATAAGGCAGTGGGTTTTCCCTGCATTTTGACAATCTTGTAATATGGCAGTTTTAATGCGTCTACCGCGCATGTTTGTTACCACGATGCGCTGGCGTAAAATCTCAGCTTTTTTGTAGCCTTGATAATGGCTCGTTCTCTTTTGCTGTGTGTGTTAAGCACTTGGTTAATTTGTTACGTAAATGATTATCTTGTTATTTATTTTTGTTAAGTTTTATTAAAATTTAATTATTGTTAAAATTTGCTGTTGTGTTACAAATACCCGTTCACAATCCTTGCCATGCTATGGCGTCCCACCCTGTCCTTATGCCTATAGGCATTACAACTGCGCTACTCTGCTGAGGATTGTGTTTGACGTGTATTTGTTCTTTTTTTGCATGTACCATGGGGACTCCGGCAACCCGGTGGATTTACCGTTTACGGAGAGACGACCTTATCCAGGTCCTAACTGAGGAAGCTGTTCCGTTCGAGGAGGACGCAACTGTGGCTACCTTTCGTGGGTTGCTTGTTCAGCACGTGCGAGGCGCCTGGGAATCGTCAGAAGAGGTACCTTCTCGGCAAGTCCCCACCCCCGCTAATCCTGCTGTGTCTAATTCTAGATTTAATGAAAAGGTTTTCTTTGCAAATTTGAAACTTCTCCCTCGTCTAGACTGTTGTGAACCGCGTGCGGTTCTAGATTTTTTGATTGTGCTGCTCGCTTAGCTGGGTTAAAACTTGTCTGTGAGGCGGAGCTTCTGAAAGCTCTCTTAAGCCTCTGTGGTGCGGCATTTTTGCCACTGCTCACTGACGCCATAAGCCGGAATTTAACTTTCGCGCAGTTCAAGACGTCTGTGTTACAGTTCGCCTGTCCGCCACGTGTTTTGGAAACGTGTAAACGTGAGCTAGTATTCAGGTTTCAGAAGCCTGAGGAGCCCTTATTACATTTCATTAACTCCGTTGCGGCCTATGCCGAGGTGCTGGAGTTGAATCTCCCTGAGGCTGAATTAACTCAGGCTATTGTAGGAAACGTGTCATCGCTAGTGTAACAGTATAGCGCTATGCTAAGCTCTGTATCCAGTCTGACTGCTCTCCGCAAGTGGAGCTCATACGTGGAGAATAGATTATTGGCTATTAAGGAGTATCAGGAGGATTTTCCTTCCATGCCTACGCCAGGTAGCTTTTCTTAGACTTCTAAAATTAAATCTTCTAATTTTCAGTCCGCTTCGCATGTCAGTTCTGAACCCGCTTGCGTTGTGCGCGCAACGCGACATGTTGAGTGCGTGGCTAGTGTTAGTGATCCCTCTGCCGCGGCGAGTTAGTCCGCCGGCAGACGCACAGAGTCGGCTAATGTGTCCGGCCCATTCTCTAATAGTCCCAGGTGTGCCAACTGCTGTACATTCGGTCATGCGGTGTCTGAGTGCACGCAGCCCGCCGTGAACCTCGAACAGCGAAAATGTTTCCGTTGTAAATGCACAGGGCATTACAGAAATCAATGTCCGGGAAACGGGCCCTGACCGGGCGTGTGAGTGGTCGCCACGGTCGTCGCTTGAAGAAAGCCGCTCATCATTTGTACAATAATTTTGTACACGTTCGTCTGTTCGGCGAAATTGTTCCGGCCTGAATATATTCTGGTGCTACCCGATCATTAATTAGTTCTGAATTGTTCGATGCATATTGCATCAAATCTCCGCATTTGTTAAGCCGTGTTAGTACCGGCTCTGAAGTAAAAATTTGTGTCGCCAACGGCATGATTGTTATGTCAGACGTAGAAGTTGAACTTCACTTAAAAATCGCGGGTTTCTCGTGGAATTAGCGATTTAATGTTGTTTATGGGTTATGTCACCCGCTCATTCTAGGATTAGATTTTCTGGGGAAAACGCGATGTTTGTTAGACGTCGCTAATCAGGAATTAGTATTCGACTTTCATCCTTCAAAGAAAATCAAACTCATCCATCAGGATTCCACTCCTATCGTCATGTCGTGCGCCGACAGTTCTGACGTCATCAATAGGGACGCAGTTATAGCTGACGTCATGAATATGTATTCTGACGTAATTACCAGCCGGATAGGCAGGTGTGATGTCATGCCCTACAAATTTTATCTTAAGGACACGACTCCCGTCAGGGCAAAGGGACATAACATTTCACCGCCTAAATTACAAAAATTGAAAAATATCATCGATCGTCTCTTAGATGCAGGAGTTATTGCTCCCTCTGTTTCCGATTTTAGTTCACCGTCCTTTATAGTCCCTAAGAAGGAGGCTGGTGAATTTAGGCTGGTTCATAACTATAAGGAACTTAATGACAAGATTAAGGAGGACGGCTACGAGTTGCCAACCGTAGAGAGCGCCCTTCAACATCTAGGGAATACCGCCATATTTTCCGTCATTGATTTAAATGCTAGTTTCCACCAGTGTCACTTGCATCCGAACTGTCGCAAATATACTGCATTTTCTACCCCTTGGGGGCAATTTCAATTCAATCGAGTGCCTATGGGTGTGTCTTTTGGTAGCCAGGCGATGAACCGAGTGCTAGATCACATTCTAGGTGACTTGAAATACAAATCAGTATTTAATTACATTGACGATATTATCGTCTACAGTGCTAATCTGGAACAGCACAAACAACATTTGTGTCAGGTGTTTGACCGCCTCAGAGCCGCTAATTTAACGGTAAATCCCGATAAGATTCACTTGGGAAAATATTAAGTGAAATTTTTAGGTTACATCATTTCTAAAGGTAAATTGATAATGGATCCCGATAAAGTTTCCCCTATTGTAAATTTCCCTCCTCCTAGGAACGTACGAGGAGTTCAAAGATTTCTTGGCATGACGAGATATTACGCTCGTTTCATTCCCTATTACGCTGCGGTTTGTAGCCCGCTGAATAAGCTGCGTAAAAAGAATGTTGTTTTCGAGTGGGGCGACGCTCAACGGAAAGCCTTTGACAGCCTTAAGGCTTTGGTGTCTTCTCCTCCTTTTCTTAGTGCTACCTGATTTTCAACGCAGGTTCGCACTCCAGGTAGATGCGTCAAGCATCGCGGTAGGTGCCGTCCTTGGGCATATTGAAAACGATAGGTTACGCCCTATCGCCTATGCCAGTAGAACACTCACTGACGGGGAACCATGTCTGGGTACATACGAGAAGGAAGCCTTAGCGTGTTTGTTTGGCATCGAGAAGTTCGCGTCTTATATTGATTATCACGAATTTTATTTATTCACGGACAATCAGGCGCTCAGCTAGCTCTTTAACCATCCGAACCAGCTCAGTAAGCTCGGGCGATGGGTGTTGAGGTTGTCTCGCTTTAAATTTAAATTACATCATATTAAGGGTAGTGACAATGTAGTGGCTGATGCGCTTTCACGAATGTTTTCCCCGGATGAGTTTGACACTCGTGTTTCGTCTGCGGCTGAAACACAGCCGATTTGTGCCGCCGTTTGTAAAGTTTTTCCCGAATCATTTCTCAGCATTCAGCAATGTCAGCAGGAGGATCCATTGTGTATTCAAATCCGTAAGGATTTGAGTGCCGGTAAAGCCGTGCCTTACATTGAGGAACAGGGTGTAGTGTATTATACCGGGACATCCGGTAGTCAAAAGAAGGCTGTTGTTCCCGCCTACCTTCGCCCTATGGTGTTGAAATACTTTCATGACTCCTTGTTGGGTGCGCACTTGGGCATCAACAAAACTTTTCGTCGAATTAGCGCGCATTTAGCATGGCCTGAATTGCGAGCTGATGATCAATAACACGTGCGATCTTGTCGAGATTGTCAAGTCTCGAAGCCCTCACAGTGTGCCAAAGTCGGCTTGTATTGTGCTGATGCTCCTGTTGCCCCCTGGCATGTGCTTCACATTGACATTTTTGGTCCCCTCACATGATCAAAAAAAGGTAATAATTGTATTTTGGTCATTTTGGACATTTTTTCTAAATTTGTGTTACTCATTCCCTTAAAGAACATGAAAGCCGTTAGTATTGTCAGAGCCTTACGAGATCAGGTGTGGAAATTTTTTGGTGCGCCTGCCATGATAACGTGTGATAACGCACACTATTTGCGTTCAGTACAGTTTAAAGACATGTGTTTTCAATGGGCCATTAAGCCCATTAACAGCAGTCCGTACTGTCCCCAGGGCAATCAATCTGAGCGCGTAAACAAAGTGCTTAAGGGTATTCTGACAGATTTATACAGGGATGATCAGTCGCTATGGGATAGCGATTTGGATTTTATTAATGTGGGGCTTAAATCTGCAGTGCATTCCACCACTCGATTCCCGCCTTCGATTCCATTCCTAGGTAGAGAGTTGACCCACCCCCTCCTTAACCTGTGGGGACTGCCGCCACTGGAAACTACCTCTGATGACGAGTCACTGGAGGCCGTGCTCGATAGTGTGGAGTGTAACCTCACGAAGGCCCGCCAAGCTGTGGCTAATTTGTATAACGCTTCACGGAGACCTCATTGTTTTGTAATATGAGACCTTGTGTTGGTTAAGAATTTTTTGCTGCCTAAGTTGGCTGATAACATAAATTCTAAATTAATTCCTCCGTACATGGGACCGTACCAAATCAATAGATTTTTAGGTGACAACACTGTTTTGTTGCATAGTGCTGCGGGCTCTAAGAAATTCAAAAAGGCCCATGTTGGGCAATTAAAGAAATTTAATGTGTAGCCTTGATGGCCTGCAGTTGTTTTGGCGTGCGCGTCTGGCTTTGTTTTTTTTTTGTTTTCAGCATGTTTGGTTATCGTTTCCCCCTCCCCCCTCCCCCCTTCCTCGTCGAGGACGCCACGCCCACAAGAGGATCCGCGCCGCTGTGGACCTGACGCTCCTCTGCCTGCCCGCACCGCCGTGTTGCTGGTGCCCGCCCGTTCGCCGCTGCGTCTACGAGGCCGCCCGCCTCTTCTGCCGCCTGAGCCATCTGGAACACCGCGTACACATGTCGCTGTGCGGCCATACGCTGCCTCTCAGGGCAGGGGCCCGCCCTGATGAGCCTTCTTCGAGTCGCCGCGGTACGCTTGAGGCTGTGCTGGCTGAGTGAGCGGCCGTCTACTCTGCGACTCTGGCGTGCTGGTGTGCTGGCGTGCGACCCTCATCCCGCTCGTCTGGAGCCGCGACACTGGCCGTGAACGAGTCGCAAAGGAAGTCCTCGCCCCTGTGAGCATGCAACACGCTCTACAGGGTGCGAGGTGAGGAGCCGAGTCAGCCAGGCGCCCTTCTGCACGCTGGGTTAGGGACGCCTAATGCTTGCTGTGGCTGGTGGCGCATCGGCTGTCGACTCTCGAACTCTGGTGCTCGAATCAATTGAACGTGAACTTTCCTGGGACGTCCCGCTAAATTCAAGAATAATCTTCAGCGCTGAAGAGACCAATGTAATGACTATGAAGATACCATTGTATTTGGACTTTAAATATTCAAGATATTCATATATTCAAGAATCTTCGGCCTATATAAATGGCGTATTTAATCACGTGTATGTTTTTGGATTGTTTGTGTACGTGTTTGAAAATTATTGGAAATTTTTTGGACTGGCAGTCAGACCTCTTCGTGGACACTTCAATTTTTTTTTTGGCAACCTCTAACTATTGACATTGTCTTTTTTTTTCTCACGAGGGCAGCGAGCACGGTGGTTCCAGGACAGGGGAGGTGAAGCGTTAGGATCGCCGCTTCCTTCAAACACCGCGCGTCTGCGCGGGCGGCGGCTCGTCGTCCCCTCCTTCCTTCCCCCTCCTAGTGTATGCCTGCTAGCTTCTCCCCTCTCCTCCTCCGTTCGGCACATGCGCGCTGCGCGGCACATATCATATAAAAGCAGACGTTCTCAATTTATTCGGTCTTGTTCTTCTTGTTCTTCTAGTATCAACTAGCTCGTCAGACCTATTTTAGTCTCTTTTGAGAGCTCGAGTAATTGTTAGCCAGCATGTAGTCAGTCAGTTAGACTTTAACTTTGTACGACGTGTGCAACCTCGGGGGAAAGAAAATGTAAGTTCGAGTAAGGCGGTGGCCCTTGCCATAATGTAAAAATTTGTTGAATTTTGTGTGTTTTGTCTAAATTTCCTTTCGATCGCCACCTGGAAAATTTCTTTTGGATTTTATGTAAATTAATTTAATTTAACTTCACTTGTTTGTAACTGTTCTCCCCTGAGTCGTCGACGTACGTAAAACGTAATGTAATTATTAATTTTAAGATAATGTAACTTACTTTTGGTACCGCACGTAATGCGCATAAGGCAGTGGGTTTTCCCTGCATTTTGACAATCTTGTAATATGGCAGTTTTAATGCGTCTACCGCGCATGTTTGGTACCACGAAGCGCCGGCGTAAAATCTCAGCTTTTTTGTAGCCTTGATAATGGCTCGTTCTCTTTTGCTGTGTGTGTTAAGCACTTAATTATTAGTTACGTAAATGATTACCTTGATATTTATTTTTGTTAAGTTATATTAAAATTTATTATTGTTAAAATTTGCTGTTGTGTTACAAATACCCGTTCACAATCCTTGTCATGCTATGGCGTCCCACCCCATTATTATGCCTGTAGGCATTACAATTTATAAAAAAATTAATTTAATAAAATTTTCATGAAATATATTTAAAAAAATACATTTACGACTCTGAGCTCGGAGTCCACAGTTCAAACCCTATGAGTGCAAAATAAAATAAAAATGGCAACCGATCCTTCCCCTGTGGTGGGTGCTGGCAGACTGACCCCCACCACTTTGTTCATAGCATATATATCGCCAGTTAGAATGACGTCATGTCAGCCATCTTGTCCTGGTCTGCTGGAAGCCATCAACATTGTATCGTCGGCTAGGGTGCGCTGATGCCATGTTAGTTTAATTCTTATCCGCTAGAGTGCAGTAATTATTTATTATTATTGCTGTGACACCCGCCATTTTGTCATTTGGCCACCATCTAGAAAATCTGTAATTTCAATGCTAGAAATTCGGGAAAAATTCTAAAATTTATCAAAAAATTCACTGATTCAATTATGATTCATCCGAAACTTGGTTCGATCCCTGGCCGATACAAAAAATAATTTTATGTAATAAATAATATCTTCAATAAAATCACGGCCATAGTCATAAAAAAAGAGACTTTAAATTCTCTACTACCAGCCTCCAGTAAGTCGTTATGTCCACCATCTTGGAAATTTAAATTAATTGACCCATAAATTTATAAAAGTATTAAATTCATATAAAATCAAACATTAATTTACCTATTGAATAGTTACTTGGTTGGATCCCGGACGAAGCTAAAAATAAATTTAATTTAAATACAGGAAAAGTGTAAGGTTTGATAAATAAAACATCGTAAGTTCTTTTAAAAAAAAAATTTATTGCATAATTTCTATTCTACTACAGGAACACTTGTGAAAGCCAGCAATCTTATAAACATTTAGTTGTGCATCAGTGTGAAATGACTAATTCATGGCTCCAATCGGTTTATACTAGACAGAGATCAACCGGAACCTTTACTGACAGAGTTTCTTGATACCATGTTAAACAGATTGCTTCACATCGTCAGAACTGTAAATTACTGGTACCGAAGTCTTGAAAGCACATTTCTTCACTTTGTCATCGAATGGATACGGCTTTCCATATAGACAGTCAAACCACAAGTTATATTTCAAAGGTCCGTTTGTTCCTACGCCATCAGTAAGCTGATTGATTATGTCCTCTCTGATATCATCAAGAAAATTACAAATGTCTTTCTACTCACCTAACGTATTTAAATAGTAGTAGTCTTTCAATGTTCCACAAAATGCAGACTGCGCCAAGTAGAAGCCATTATCGTTCACTTGCAATGCTCCGAACACAGTCTTAGGTTTATTTTCATGTCCAGACGTTATAGCAATCGGTTGCTGAACATCGGTTTTCTTGCTTGTACGCTCACGAGCCTTCAACCTAAACCGAGGAGTCTAAATTTCTGCAGGAAGTTCAGCAGTAGGCGCACGGACTTCACCTTTACAGTTTTTCGCATGTCGCCGCAAATTATCAATTCGAGTAAACCATTCATGTCACTCATCACAGCGAAACTTCATGCGAGAAGGATTCCTCTTGCATTTGCTTCTCTCATGTCTTCGTGCATCATGCGCAAATGCGAACGTCATATCACAGTAGCTGCAAGGATACCGGGGTGATGAAGACGAGCCTTTCAGACCCGATCCAGATACTGACGTTGCCGCAGTTGTACCATCTCCAGGCATACTCTTATGTACATCAATGCATCGTTGTTTTATAGAAACCTTTACTTTCTGCCGCGCAGCAGGACCTTTGCATGTCTTCATGTGCGTTTTCAAATTATATTGTCTTGCAAATTGCTTGTGACATTTCTTACAGCTAATGATTTTGCGATAAAGGTTCTTGGCACATTCTCTATTCTCGTGTCGTCGAGTATTGCTGTTGTTTGAGAAAATCTTGTCGCCTTAACTGCACCGATGTTCGTTGTTTGTTGACGAATCATCACCCATTAAAGTCTCCATTGATGGCGAACCAGCGTTCGCCGAGTTTCCCTGTACAGCCAGCACTAGCAGCATTAAAGGCTCTTCTGCTGGCGGTACCACGTCTGTTGAAGTCTCCTCCATTGTTTACATCGACGTTGCCGACGGGATCTGCTCCACCATCGTCGACGCTGACGTCATGGTTCCCGCAGTAGATGGTACAACCTCCATCGAGTTCATCGTTAAAGTTGGTAAAGATGCCATCGAGTTCGCAAGAACAGGTAATTGACACGACTTTTGCACCAGATGAAACAAACTAGGTGATCCTTACACTGTAGACGTCAGTAACAAACTGAGCGTCCTGCTGTCTAGGACTCGCTTATATACATGCACCGGATGGATTAATACGCTAGTCAAATCAAGAACAATTTACTAAAATACTGGAGTCAATACAACATTAAAAATAGAAGCACCATCAACAAAAAGGAAGCACATTTGGAAGTACCATAATCAAAAAGGCGGCACATTTGGAAGCACCATCAAAAAAAAGGAAGCACAATTGGAAGCACCATCGAAAAAAAGGAAGCACATTCGGAAGCACCATCAACAAAATTGAAGCACATTCTGATACATCATCAACAAAAAGGCAGCACATTTGGAAGCACCGACAACGAAAAGGCAGCACATTTGTCATTGGTTCCAATATTCATTGGCTCCAATATTCATTGGTTACATCAGTCTATTGATTCCATCAATCTAGTAACTCTATCAGTCATTGGCTCCTACAGTCATAGTCTCTGTCTTTTGTCTCATCAACTCCAAATATATTCGGCTAGAATTCTATGAGTCTAAGAGACTATGAGGGCACAAGGCTATAAGTCTTAAAAAATCTAGCTGGTTACGAGTTAACATGGCCGCGAGACTGCATGGCTAAAAGACCGCGTGGCTACGAAACTACATGTCTTTGAATCTACAAGGATACAAGTCTACTCAGCTCCAAAAGCTCCATTAACTCTAACACGCAATGTACGCAATGTATGCGCAATACATGCAATTTACATGCAATAAATGTAATGATCACAAAGTACACACAGGAAACAGAAAATACACACAGTACACACAGGAAACGTAACGTACACACAGTACACACAGGAAACGGAATGTACACACAAAAATCGGAACGAACACACAGGAAATGGAACGTACAAACAGTACACACAGGAAACGGAAAGTACACACAGTACACACAGGAAACGGAATGATCACACATACAGTAGCGGAAACATAGGCTTAGTTGGAAATCAGAATACAAGAAATAACACATACTTTTTTATAAATATAAATTATTTATTTATTTTTCTATAGTACACACATGACAGTTAAGGGGTATTGATCCCTAAGTTAAATGTGTTCAGATAATGCTTGCCTTGCGTTCAAGTGTTTCTTACATTAAAGTGTATGTTCTTTTAACAAAAAAAATTATTATCATTTTTTTATATATTTTTTAAGCATTTTAATTGTTATTTGACTCATATTTTGCTGGTTACTCCAGCTTTAAGCAGGTGAAAAATGTTCTTGTAGAAACTTGATTTTTATTAAGAATAAAGTATATGGAATTCCATGAGATAATGATTTTCTTTAAATAATGCTTTAAAATGTAAAAACATCTAGTTTTAATTGCCGTTGTAAATCTCCTTTTTCAAGTTGAGAATCAACAACTTTCAACACTAAATTAAAACAAGTTATGTATCAAAATGGTAGAAAAACTTTAGCTCAGAGTATTCTTCAGCATTTAACGAATACATATATTAATGGATTCTGAAGTTTAATTCCTTCAATTACTTGCTGGAGATGCTAAGATAAAGGCTTGCATTCTTCAAACAGATCTAACATTCAGATACCGTGCAGTGCAGCCCTCTCGCGCCAAAGAGAAGAACTACTTGGACTCGCCACGCCTTCACCCTCTGCCCCCTCATCATGGTTGTTTGAATGGAGCCAGACTGCAACATGACTTGCTGTCGGTGGTGGTGAATCACTTGGTCTGTTCGCTTGCGATAATGTGTGGACGGTTGGAGGGAGAGGTGGAAGGTAGGGAATGCATAGAACAGCGTTGCCTGATGTCCTTGTAGTGGGACAGCTCAGTCACGAGCCTGTACGGCCGAGGGCTAGACTGCTGAAAGGCAAGCGGCAGTTCCGAGCGATACTGGGCACGGGGCGTTGTGCATTTAAAATAGTTTTTACTAATCTTGTGTGAGGTCGTAATTTGCAACGGGTAATGAGAAGAGTTCATAATGAACTAATTAACAAGTCAAATGTGTGTGGTATCGCGAAACCTTACAGCTTACACCAAACAACTAACTAAATAAACACCAATTAAATTTTTGTATCAGTCATTGCGTTCATTACTTAGGTTATCGATTGAAGTTCAAAAACAAAAAAAAAAAAATAAGTTTATAAAGGAAAAGCATTGGTTTTTTTCTTGCTTCGATAATTTTATCGTATTTTGTATTTGCTTAGAGTCGTTTTATGTTTTACATTGCTGTAAGAGTTATTTTTTTTTTTTTACATATTGTGATAAGTAGTAATGACATGTCTGATATCGAGATATTGTTAACTACAAACTTGTACGGGTCCGTCTGGAGGGGGAAAGGGAAGAGACAAACGCCCAAAAACTGTAAATAAATAAATGTATTTATTGGTTAAATTTAAAACTATAGGCCTAATGCTAAGCAACATCTGAAATTTCTTCGTCAGATATACATGGTTATGAGATGAATTAGTTATACTAAAAGTGTAAGACATTCAATAAAAAAATATGTACTAATCAGTTCAATTATAATGCCAGTTTGGAAAAGACATTTTTTCTTTGCAGATTTTCAAATGACTCGAGTCACTCCATGCGCCATCTTTCAAAGTGAAATACAACATCAGAACTCTTAATGCAAAAAAAAAATGCCAGTAAACTTTTCTTGATTCATCATAGCCGTGTTCTTGATTGAGTACTGTGTTTATTAATTAAGTATTATTTATGATAAGCATTGACACAGGGAAGGGAAGGGGGTGTGTATATGATATATTTAGAACAATTTTAATAGAACAAAGAAGTAAGAATGTTCATGACCTAAGCCCGTACCACACGATGGCAGTTTCCTTGGAAGGTCATCCATGCCAGCTAGTATGGATGGTTTAGGAGTTGAAATAGCAGAGCGCTGGCCGATTTCATGGATGTTTTTGTAATTGGCCGTGTTCGAATTTATGTGGATGGTTTCGTACTTGATGAATATTTTAACCAATCGGAATGAATGCCTCTAGTTTTGAAATCTGTAATTAACTTTGGAGGAATTGAAATATTTTGATTGTTTTAAAATAATGGTGAACATAAATTTCTAATGAAATCTAAGAAGTTACGGCAAGCATTATTCGAAAACTTTTGTTGTTGAAACTTGTAATGTAAATGCTCACCCATTTTCGATCGTTTTATGAATATTAATAAGAGTATTTGAAGTGAATTTTAAATACTCAACTAGTTAGACCATCGTATAGTTAGACATAGGCCTATATTAAAATTACGAGATGTGTTGTAGGTAGAAGATGAAACATAGTTTATATATTTTTAAAACGTGATGGCTTTTGAACATTGTTTAATTTCATTTAAATTAAATTTCACCACGAGTGAATTAGGCCGTGTGTGTGATAGTTTCTTTCAGAGAAACATACCTTTCTAGCTGCCAGCTAGCAGTTTTTTTGGAAGCTTCTAGCGGAATCCAAACGAAACTTTCCATTGTCTGATACGGGCTTTACACTATGCGCACATGATGTTACACGCCACCGAAACATTGTTGCTAATTTATAGGGGAATATTACCAATTGGCAAAGTGGGAAAAATATAACTCGAGAACGCACAGATTTAGGATGTTGTGCGAGTTGTTTGAAAAAGTTTGACAAGATATATAAAGTAATAAGCTAATGTGAAATAGTAAAATTATGTGGAAAAAATAATTCGATAACTATTTTATATTAGGTAACATTACTGTAAACTTTTAAAAATGCATTTATTTCTTAAAAATAAATTATTTAGGAATCCAAAAAATATATAAAAATTATTTCATGATTTGCCTATTATTAAATTGTACGTAACAGGTTGTAACTTGAACTCAAAAACAATTGGTACAAAATTTTTGTTGAAACAATTTAATAGTACCCAATGAAAGTAAATTTTATACGACTAGTAGATATATATAGTTCATCCTGGGGCACCGGTGGACGGAGGGGGATTAAGGGATTATGTCACTTCCTTCGACCATGCACACACGAAAAAGTGTCCCGTTACGTTCATCAGTCATTTACGCACGAAAAAATGTCCCGTTACAGTAGTAGGATATAGCCGTTTCTGGGACAGGCGCAGGATCCAGGATCCGGCGGGAATCTTGGATGACGTCATCGGCGACCATCTTGGACTCAAAAATTCCCTAAAATTCCTTAAAAATGACTCAAAATTACTCAAAAATTCCCGTTTTAAGAAAAAAAAATCCCGTTTTAGAGGGGAAAATTCCCGTTTCGAGGGAAAATTTCCCGTTTTATTCCTTAAAAATACCAGCAGCTAGAAATGTCTATATGTAGGCTTAAGCATCCATGTCTACAGCCTCAGATAAGCCTCTGACGTCATCATGGATGATGACGTCACCGTTGCAATTTCCGTTACGGTCGCCATCTTTAAATTTATTATCCGATTTTAATAAAAAAAATTTAAAATTCAATTATTAAAATTTTAATAAAAAATATTTTAAAAAAACATACATTTACGACACGGAGCTCGTAGTCCTCGGTTCGAACCCGATGAGGGCCAAAAAAAAAATTGGCGACCGATCCTTCCTCCACGGAAGTCACCTACAGACTAACTTTCCACCACCAATAACAAGGTCAACTAGTATGATGTCATGTCCGCCATCTTGTATTCGTCTGCTGGAAGCCATCATCTTGTTATCGTCTGCTAGAGTGCGCTGACGCCATGTTAGTTGAATTCTCACCCGCTAGAGTGCAGTAATCATTTATTATTGATGTGTCACCCGCCATCTTGTCATTTGGCCGCCATCTTGGAATTGTGTAATTATTTAGCTAGAAATTCGGGAAAAATTCCAAAATTCATTAAATAAACCACTCATCAATTTACATATTAATTCGGTCAGTTGCTGTCCCTGGTTCGATACTTGATCGATTCAATATAGTTTAATTTTATGTAAAAAAATTATAATTTTAATAAACCATGTTCAACATTCTTAAAGAGAATTTAAATCCTATAAACCATCATGTCCGCCGTCTTGGAAATTCGTAATTATTTAGCTATAACTCGTTAAAAAGTTCAAATTTAAGTAAATAAAATACAATCAATATACTGATTAATTAGATCGACTAAGGTCCTTGGTACGATTAAGGATGATGCAAAAAATAAATTAAATATAACAACAATTCAAAATAATAGTGGCAGGTTCGAAAAATTAAACACCGCAAGTTCTTTTACAAACATAATATTTATTACATAATTTCTATTCTACTACAGGATCGATCACTTACGAAAGCTAGCAAATTTATAATCAATCATTTAGTTCCGCATCGGTGTGAAATGAATAATTCTCAGCTCCAATCGGTTAATACTAGATAGAGTCCAACCAGAACCTTTACAGACATAGTCCTCCTCTTCTTGACAGAGTTTCTGGATACCGTTTTTAACAGTTTGCTTCACATCGTCAGAATTGTAAATTACTGCAGCCGATGTCTTGAATGCACACTTCCTCACTTCGTCTTCGAATGGATACAGCTTTCCATATATACAGTCCAACCACAAGTTATATTTTGATGGACCGTTTGTTGCTACATCATCAGTAAGCTGATTGATTATGTCCTCTCTGATATCATCAAGAAGAGTACAAATGTCCTTCAACTCACCGAATGTATTAAGATAATAGTAGTCTTTCAACGTTCCACGAAATGCAGACTGCGCCAAGTAGAACCCATTTTCATTCACTTGTAATGCACCGAGCACAGTATTAGGTTTATTTTCATGTCCAGACGTTATAGCAATCGGTTTCTGCACATTGGTTATCTTGCTTGTACGCTTACGAGTCTCCAATCTAAAGCGAGGAGTCGAAATTTCTACAGGTAGTTCTTCAGTAGACACACGGACTTTTCCGTTGCATTTTTTCACATGCTGTCGCAAACTATCAATACGTGTAAACCATTCATGACACTCATCACAGCGGAACTTTATGCGAGATGGATTCTTCTTGCATTTACTCCTCTCATGTCTTCGTGCTACATGAGAAAAAGTGAACGACATATCGCAGTAGCTGCAAGGATACCTTGCTGATGAAGACAAGCCTTTCAGACACGATCCAGATACTGACGTTGCCGCAGTTGCGCCATCTCCAGGCATACTCTTATGAACATCAATTCATCGTTGTTGAATAGAAACCTTTACTTTCTGCCGAACAGCAGGACCTTTGCATGTCTTCATGTGCGTTTTCATATTATCTTTTCTGGCAAACTGCTTATGGCATTTCTCACAAACAATCATTTTACGATAAAGGTTCTTGACACATTCTCTCTTTTCGTGTCGTCGAGCATTGCTGTTGTTTGTGAAAATCTTGTCACCGATGTCCGTTAGTTGTTGAATCACTAGCCATTGAAGTCTCCATCGAAGCTGAAACGAAGTTCGTCGTGTTTTCTTGTGAAGCCAGCACCACCGGCATTAAATTCTCTTCTGCTGGTGGTACCACGACTGTTGAAGTCTCCTCCAGTGTTGTCAGAGGCGTTGCCGTCGGGATCTGCTCCAACATCGTCGGCGCTGACGTTAGAGTTCCTATAGACGATGGTACATCCTCCATCAAGTTCGACGTTAAAGTCGGTAAAGATGCCATCGAGTTCACAAGAACAGGTAATTACGCGACTTATGCACCAGAAGAAACAAACTAGGTGATCCTTACACCGATAACGTCAGTAACAAACTGAGCATCCTGCTGTCAAGGACTCGCTTATATACATGCACAGGATGGAATAATACGCTAGTCAAATCAAGAACCATCAACAATAATACTCGAGTCAAAACTACTTTAAAAATAGAAGCCCACTCAACGAAAAGGGCAGCATATTTGGAAGCAAATTCGACATATGAAATGGACACGCAATGCACGCACCTGCAGATTTCATCACAAAGTTAACATTTAAATTTCATTCAAGCGAAATAGCAAGCCAAAATCACATCATCATATTAACATCCTATTGGTCATACTATCCTCAAAATTTCACAGTATTATAAATCACACCAGTTATAGACGGACTTATGGTTTCTAACAAACAACAAATCAGTCATTTTTCTTTAATAAATTCATATTTTAAAATGCAAAATATACATGGTAAACGAAGAACCAGGTACGTAAATATTTTATATACTTTATGCACACTGTAGACGCCAAGAGCTTGAAAGTACATATGTAAGAAAGATATTTAATAAAACTCATATTAAATTGTATATTTATTCCCATTAATACACATCAGATCAAAAAAGTAGGTTTATTTATACAAACCTCGCATTTCTTAGTTCATGTTTCATTGAGGAAGTATAAATTTTCAGCATTTCGAAAACCAAGTAGAAGTTTTAACCTATTCTTCAATCATTTGGATTGTCTCTCGATGAACAATTGGTCTCATGTGCTACGGCTTCCATCATATTTACATATTAGTTATTATTAGTCTTAAAATCCACGCATCTGTGTCTCTATCACAGACGCAAAGTTATCATCATCATCATCATGGTAGCTGTCATCAATATTATCATGAGCTGCATCAATATCACTCATTTTATGATGTCGTTTCCGCATTTCAGTTGTCAGAGATTTACCACAATCTATGATCTTGTGAGCTTCACATTATTCTCTATTGTTTTGTAGACATGTTTAGTTACATTCTCGTTTTCTTTAAAAGCCTGTGTGTCCAGTTTTATTATTTAATCCTTCATCCCATCATCCCAAACACAATTAAATCATCGTAGTATACAGAAAAAAAAATCAACAAAGTTCTTTTCATTTAATCTTAGGAACCACATCATCCTTTCCACCTATAGTATAGTTTCTTGAGCCCAAGAGTCTTTTAATATATACCATGCAGTGTTCTTCAAGAGATGTGGTATACTTCTAGTTCTACATACAAATCCATCCTATCATTGATTTGTTGACACATTAGAAAAAAACCTTAAAGTTAATTTTTACGTCTTTTATTAAATTATCACTTCGGCTAAAAATAATTACCATACATAGTGTGTTATTACATTTCCTTCTTCATCTGCAATGCTAAGTTCCTTGATAATAAATCCATACTGACTAGAGAAGCCTTGGAGGTTTACACATTTCGTCATGGTGGTCGAGACGAGACTAAGCCGGTAATGTACTGTCAGGTCTTAGATAATAGACGACACCATCTACCTTTTTGTAGGATGTCTCGATTATGTCCAAAGCCTCCTCGTCACAATCACTGGTCCAGTGATGACCGAAGTTGCAGACCTCTAGTTGGAAGTAACCATCCTCGGTGACGTAGTGCACACGGCGGAATCCGGGCGTTACTTCCGCGTACATTGCAGACGGATCGAACGGAATTTGCTTGAATTTGTAGCAGCAGCACTATACCCACACGACTATGTGTTGACTGCTGTGTCTAGGGTGTTGTCCTCAATTTGTTCCGCTAGGACCACCCTCCAGTCCAGTCACATGTACCATTGCTTCCGTTGTTGTCCCCCGCCTTGCTGGCGACCTCCAACATTCCAACACGGTGATCAACCATCCAAGCCCTAAGCATGCTAGCATTGTGTCTTGAGATCGGACCTGGACATCCAAGTTACATAGAGTACAATATACTCTGAAATACATAATAAAGAGAAAATTGATATAAATAACATTATACTTTGCTTAATAGTTCCAGAAGTAATGAACGCACTGCTTGACCAGTGACCGGTGTAACTAAATATTAAATATATTTTATTTTCCATTACCTTTCGTGGAATTTATTAATCATTCACTCTACGAAAAACAACTCAAGACAATATACCTGACCAACGAATTAAATACAGTACCGCTATGCCTTACATGAAAGTCAAATCATTCGAGAATCTAAATAACCTATAAATCGTTCATGTACAAAGCCACACATACAGGCCAATTTTTTCTATGGACCATGAGACCGAGTCATGACAATATCAGAAGTATAGGCTAGTCATTTCAGGACCGCAGGACCTTCTTCGTCTTTAGATAATTACAGTCATTTAGACCATCATGAAATTTTTATACATACTAAAGGACCAAGCGACCTTGAAAAATATTTTAGTAAAACCAAGAGGTTTTGAACTAGTAAATATTCAGTCACTACATATTTTACTACGCGCAATCAACAAAACGGAAGGACCATCAACGAAAAGGCAGCACAATCAAAAAAGTCACCACATTTGTAAACACCATCAACAAAAAGGAAGCACATTTTGGAAGCACCATCAACGTAAAGGCAGCACATTTTGGAAGCACAATCAATAAAGGCAGCACATTTGGAAGCACCATCAACAAAAAGGCAGCACATTTGGAAGCACCATCAACAAAAAGGAAGCACATTTTGGAAGCACCATCAACGTAAAGGCAGCACATTTGGAAGCACCATCAAAAAAGGAAACTCATTTTGGAAGCACCATCAAAAAGGCAGCACATTTGGAAGCACCATCAACAAAAAGGAAGCACATTTTGGAAGCACCATCAAAAAGGCAGCACATTTGGGAAGCACAATCAATAAAGGCAGCACATTTGGAAGCACCATCAACAAAAAGGAAGCACATTTTGGAAGCACCATCAAAAAGGCAGCACATTTGGTGACACAAGTTACGAGAACTAAGTCTTAGTTAGAAATCAGAATGCAAGAAATAAAAATATTTAATTTTTACTTTTAATATTTATTTTATTTCTTAAGATTATACAAATAGAAGTAAAATAAGCCATTATTGTATGTAGCCAGCTTTCCTCAGTTCTTCGAGTATGAAGGATATTTCTTTTATGCACGAATAGTTTCCTGCACAAAGTGAGCCATGTAGAAGTCTTAGCCGGTCACCCAATAAGTTTGGATCTTTCCACGATGTGTAACCAATCTCTTCTACTACCATCTCACTTGCTTGTTTATTATAAATACTTTTAATATCACAATCGTCCCAGTGATCATAAAAAGCATTATCACATTTTTAATTACTATAACACGTCGTTTCCATCGTTTCGGTCTCAGGACACCGTTACATTCTTTGATCTTGTCAGCTTTAGGTTCTTCATCACAGTCTATGCTTTTGTCAACAGCCTCAGAGTCACTGTAACAATCACTGTAGAAGGCATCCTCTTCACCCAGATTACCATATGAATTCGATATCGATGATGTCGAAGTGCCATTATCGTCTTCATGCTTCCTTTTTAGGAGTCCATCATCATTTTTACAAAGTAAGAAAGATTTACTTGAATTCGGCTGGAATGTATTCTCACTTTTCACGTTAAGGATTCTTCCATTGTCTTCATTCTTCCATAAATCATCATCGACCTTCAATTTAAGTTTTTCGTCGAGATCGGAAGAGTCACGAACATAAACTCTCTCAAGACAATGAAAATTATTGTCGTAATGCAGATCACTATTCCTTAGTCTAGTAGATCCATCGTTGTACTCTGGCTTGTACGCAGGCTTAACGTTACAAGTTCTGTCATGTCTTTTTAAGCTCTCTCCCCGCGTAAACGACTTGTTTCATCGTACGCAACTTATCATATTGCGTAGTGGATTTTTAACACAGTCATTCTTCTGGTGTTGTCTTCCATTCTTTCTCAAGATAAATTCATTACTGCAAAACTTACACCTGTGTCCTTTCGATACAGCGACAGACACCGAATCAGGATTCATATTAGTTACTGTGACTAATGTTAGATACAAACAGACAGTTTTCCAATTGAAACCATTACTTAAATATAATTTTTTTAAATATTTCTTAAGCGAGAGTTAAGTTATCTTATGCAAAGGTACTTGTTGTAAGTAGTTCTGCTGATGACACCACGTATTGCTTGCAGGTAAATAATATTTCTTTCTTTCATGCGTCATGCAGGATTCTCACTAACGATCGCAATAGAGGGATGACATCGCTAGACTCCAAGGAGAAGGTAGTTTGTTCTCCCAGTTAGTGTTTCTCATATTTTTCAGGGTATATATTATTATTTGACTGAATAATGATTTTTTTTAAATTCCATCTAATAAAAATAAAATAGAAGCACTCAGAGAAAACAATCAGGGTTGATGTCGTTTATAAACATCATAAATTACCATTTTTTTTTTTTTTTTAAAAGTCCAAATTTAATCCTACTTAACCAACATGAGAGTTCTAGCACAAGCGGGCTTGTGAACTCTTTGCTTAAGCAACATGAGAGTTCTAGCACAAGCGGGCTTGTGAACTCTTTGCTTAAGCAATATGAGAGTTCTAGCACAAGCGGGCTTGTGAACTCTTTGCTTAAGCAACATGAGAGTTCTAGCACAAGCGGGCTTGTGAACTCTTTGCTTAAGCAACATGAGAGTTCTAGCACAAGCGGGCTTGTGAACTCTTTGCTTAAGCAAGATGTTAGTTCTAGCACAAGCGGGCTTGTGAACTCTTTGCTTAAGCAACATGAGAGTTCTAGCACAAGCGTGCTTGTGAACTCTTTGCTTAAGCAACATGAGAGTTCTAGCACAAGCGGGCTTGTGCTAGAACTCTCATGTTGCTTAAGTAGGATTAAATTTGGACTTTTTAAAAAAAAATGGTAATTTATGATGTTTATAAACGACATCATACCTGATGGTTTTCTCTGAGTGCTTCTATTTTATTTTTATTAGATGGAATTTAAAAAAAATCATTATTCAGTCAAATAATAATATATACCCTGAGAAATCTGAGAAACACTAACTGGGAGAACAAACTACCTTCTCCTTGAAGTCTAGCGATGTCATCCCTCTATTGCGATCGTTAGTGAGAATCCTGCATCCCGCATGAAAGAAAGAAATATTATTTACCTGCAAGCAATACGTGGTGTCATCAGCAGAACTACTTACAACAAGTACCTTTGCATGAGATAACTTAACTCTCGCTTAAGAAATATTTAAAAAAAATATATTTAAGTAATGGTTCCAATTAGAAAACTGTCTGTTTGTATCTAACATTAGTCACAGTAACTAATATGAATCCTGATTCGTCGTCTGTCGCTGTATCGAAAGGACACAGGTGTAAGTTTTGCAGCAATGAATTTATCTTGAGAAAGAATGGAAGACAACACCAGAAGAATGACTGTGTTAAAAATCCACTACGCAATATGATAAGTTGCGTTCGATGTAACAAGTCGTTTACGCGGGGAGAGAGCTTAAAAAGACATGACAGAACTTGTAACGTTAAGCCTGCGTACAAGCCAGAGTACAACGATGGATCTACTAGACTAAGGAATAGTGATCTGCATTACGACAATAATTTTCCTTGTCTTGAGAGAGTTTATGTTCGTGGCTCTTCCGATCTCGATGAAAAACTTAAATTGAAGGTCGATGATGATTTATGGAAGAATGAAGACAATGGAAGAATCCTTAATGTGAAAAGTGAGAATACATTCCAGCCGAATTCAAGTAGATCTTTCTTACTTTGTAAAAATGATGATGGACTCCTAAAAAGGAAGCATGAAGACGATAATGGCACTTCGACATTATCGATATCGAATTCATATGGTAATCTGGGTGAAGAGGATACCTTTCACAGTGATTGTTACAGTGACTCTGAGGCTGTTGACAAAAGCATAGACTGTGATGAAGCACCTAAAGCTGACAAGATCGAAGAATGTAACAGTGTCCTGAGACCGAAACGTTTGAAACGACGTGTTATAATAATAAAATCTGATAACGCTTATTATGATCACTGGGACGATTGTGATATTAAAAGTATTTATAATAAACAAGCAATTGAGATGGTAGTAGAAGAGATTGGTTACACATCGTGGAAAGATCCAAACTTATTGGTTGACCGGCTAAGACTTCTACATGGCTCACTTTGTGCAGGAAACTATTCGTGCATAAAAGAAATATCCTTCATACTCGAAGAACTGAGGAAAGCTGGCTACATACAATAATGGCTTATTTTACTTCTATTTGTATAATCTTAAGAAATAAATTAAATATTAAAAGTAAAAATTAAATGTTTTAATTTCTTGCATTCTGATTTCTAACTAAGACTTAGTTCTCGTAACTTGTGTTACCAAATGTGTTGCCTTTTTGATGGTGCTTCCAAAATGTGCTTCCTTTTTGTTGATGGTGCTTCCAAATGTGCTGCCTTTATTGATTGTGCTTCCCAAATGTGCTGCCTTTTTGAAGGTGCTTCCAAAATGTGCTTACTTTTTGTTGATGGTGCTTCCAAATGTGCTGCCTTTTTGATGGTGCTTCCAAAATGTGTTTCCTTTTTTGATGGTGCTTCCAAATGTGCTGCCTTTACGTTGATGGTGCTTCCAAAATGTGCTTCCTTTTTGTTGATGGTGCTTCCAAATGTGCTGCCTTTTTGTTGATGGTGCTTCCAAATGTGCTGCCTTTATTGATTGTGCTTCCAAAATGTGCTGCCTTTACGTTGATGGTGCTTCCAAAATGTGCTTCCTTTTTGTTGATGGTGTTTACAAATGTGCTTATTTGATTGTGCTGCCCTTTCTTTGATGGTGCTTCCGTTTTGTTGATTGCGCGTAGTGAAATATGTAGTGACTGAATATTTACTAGTTCAAAACCTCTTGGTGTTACTAAAATATTTTTCAAGGTCGCTTGGTCCTTTATTATGTATAAAAATTTCATGATGGTCTAAATGACTGTAATTATCTAAAGACGAAGAAGGTCCTGCGGTCCTGAAATGACTAGCCTATACTTCTGATATTGTCATGACTCGGTCTCATGGTCCATAGAAAAAATTGGCCTGTATGTGTGGCTTTGTACATGAACGATTTATAGGTTATTTAGATTCTCGAATGATTTGACTTTCATGTAAGGCATAGCGGTACTGTATTTAATTCGTTGGTCAGGTATATTGTCTTGAGTTGTTTTTCGTAGAGTGAATGATTAATAAATTCCACGAAAGGTAATGGAAAATAAAATATATTTAATATTTAGTTACACCGGTCACTGGTCAAGCAGTGCGTTCATTACTTCTGGAACTATTAAGCAAAGTATAATGTTATTTATATCAATTTTCTCTTTATTATGTATTTCAGAGTATATTGTACTCTATGTAACTTGGATGTCCAGGTCCGATCTCAAGACACAATGCTAGCATGCTTAGGGCTTGGATGGTTGATCACCGTGTTGGAATGTTGGAAGTCGCCAGCAAGGCGGGGGACAACAACGGAAGCAATGGTACATGTGACTGGACTGGAGGGTGGTCCTAGCGGAACAAATTGAGGACAACACCCTAGACACAGCAGTCAAAACATATTCGTGTGGGTATAGTGCTGCTGCTACAAATTCAAGCAAATGCCGTTCGATCCGTCTGCAATGTACGCGGAAGTAACGCCCGGATTCCGCCGTGTGCACTACGTCACCGAGGATGGTTACTTCCAATTAGAGGTCTGCAACTTCAGTCATCACTGGACCAGTGATTGTGACGAGGAGGCTCCGGACATAATCGAGACATCCTGCAAAAAGGTAGATGGTGAGGTCTATTATCTAAGACCTGACAGTACATTACCGGCTTAGTCTCGTCTCGACCACCATGACGAAATGTGTAAACCTCCAAGGCTTCTCTAGTCAGTATGGATTTATTATCAAGGAACTTAGCATTGCAGATGAAGAAGGAAATGTAATAACACACTATGTGTGGTAATTATTTTTAGCCGAAGTGATAATTTAATAAAACACGTAAAAATTAACTTTAAGGTTTTTTTCTAATGTGTCAACAAATCAATGATAGGATGGATTTGTATGTAGAACTAGAAGTATACCACATCTCTTGAAAAACACAGCATGGTATATATTAAAAGACTCTTGGGCTCAAGAAACTATACTATAGGTGGAAAGGATGATTTGGTTCCTAAGATTAAATGAAAAGAACTTTGTTGATTTTTTTTTCTGTATACTACAATGATTATATGTGTTTGGGATGATGGGATGAAGGATTAAATATTAAAACTGGACACACAGACTTTTAAAGAAAACGAGAATGTAACTAACCATGTCTACAAAACAATAGAGAATAATGTGAAGCTCACAAGATCATAGATTGTGGTAAATCTCTGACAACTGAAATGCGGAAACGACATCATAAAATGAGTGATATTGATGCAGCTCATGATAATATTGATGACAGCTACGATGATGATAATGATGATAACTTTGCGTCTGTGATAGTGACACGAATGCGTGGATTTTAAGACTAATAATAACTAATATGTAAATATGATGGAAGCCGTAGCACATGAGACCAATTGTTCATCGAGAGACAATCCAAATGATTGAAGAATAGGTTAAAACTTCTACTTGGTTCGCGAAATGCTGAAAATTTATACGTCCTCAATGAAACATGAACTAAGAAATGCGAGGTTTATATAATTAAACCTATTTTTTTTGATCTGATGTGTATTAATGGGAATAAATATACAATTTAATATGAGTTTTATTAAATATCTTTCTTACATATGTACTTTCAAGCTCTTGGCGTCTACAGTGTGCATAAAGTATATAAAATATTTACGTACCTGGTTCTTCGTTTACCATGTATATTTTGCATTTTAAAATATGAATTTATTAAAGAAAAATGACTGATTTGTTGTGTGTTAGAAACCATAAGTCCGTCTATAACTGGTGTGATTTATAATACTGTGAAATTTTGAGGATAGTATGACCAATAGGATGTTAATATGATGATGTGATTTTGGCTTGCTATTTCACTTGAATGAAATTTAAATGTTAACTTTGTGATGAAATCTGCAGGTGCGTGCATTGCGTGTCCATTTCATATGTCGAATTTGCTTCCAAATATGCTGCCCTTTTCGTTGAGTGGGCTTCTATTTTTAAAGTAGTTTTGACTCGAGTATTATTGTTGATGGTTCTTGATTTGACTAGCGTATTATTCCATCCTGTGCATGTATATAAGCGAGTCCTTGACAGCAGGATGCTCAGTTTGTTACTGACGTTATCGGTGTAAGGATCACCTAGTTTGTTTCTTCTGGTGCATAAGTCGCGTAATTACCTGTTCTTGTGAACTCGATGACATCTTTACCGACTTTAACGTCGAACTTGATGGAGGATGTACCATCGTCTATAGGAACTCTAACGTCAGCGCCGACGATGTTGGAGCAGATCCCGACGGCAACGCCTCTGACAACACTGGAGGAGACTGCAACAGTCGTGGTACCACCAGCAGAAGAGAATTTAATGCCGGTGGTGCTGGCTTCACAGGAAAACATGACGAACTTCGTTTCAGCCTCGATGGAGACTTCAATGGCTGGTGATTCAACAACTAACTGACATCGGTGTTGTTACTGTGACAAGATTTTCACAAACAACAGCAATGCTCGACGACACGAAAAGAGAGAATGTGTCAAGAACCTTTATCGTAAAATGATTGTTTGTGAGAAATGCCATAAGCAGTTTGCCAGAAAAGATAATATGAAAACGCACATGAAGACATGCAAAGGTCCTGCTGTTCGGCAGAAAGTAAAGGTTTCTATTCAACAACGATGCATTGATGTTCATAAGAGTATGCCTGGAGATGGCGCAACTGCGGCAACGTCAGTATCTGGTTCGGGTCTGAAAGGCTTGTCTTCATCAGCAAGGTATCCTTGCAGCTACTGTGATATGTCGTTCCCTTTTTCTCATGTAGCACGAAGACATGAGAGGAGTAAATGCAAGAAGAATCCATCTCGCATAAAGTTCCGCTGTGATGAGTGTCATGAATGGTTTACACGTATTGATAGTTTGCGATGGCATGTGAAAAAATGCAACGGTAAAGTCCGTGTGTCTACTGAAGAACTACCTGTAGAAATTTCGACTCCTCGCTTTAGATTGGAGACTCGTAAGCGTACAAGCAAGATAACCAATGTGCAGAAACCGATTGCTGTAACGTCTGGACATGAAAATAAACCTAATACTGTGCTCGGTGCATTACAAGTGAATGATAATGGGTTCTACTTGGCGCAGTCTGCATTTCGTGGAACGTTGAAAGACTACTATTATCTAAATACGTTCGGTGAGTTGAAGGACATTTGTACTTTTCTTGATGATATCAGAGAGGACATAATCAATCAGCTTACTGATGATGTAGCAACAAACGGTCCATCAAAATATAACTTGTGGTTGGACTGTATATATGGAAAGCCGTATCCATTAGAAGACGAAGTGCGGAAGTGTGCATTCAAGACAGCGGCTGCAGTAATTTACAATTCTGACGATGTGAATCAAACTGTTAAAAACGGTATCCAGAAACTCTGTCAAGAAGAGGAGGACTATGTCTGTAAAGGTTCTGGTTGGACTTTATCTAGTATAAACCGATTGGAGCTGAGAATTAGTCATTTCACACCGATGCGGAACTAAATGATTGATTATAAATTTGCTAGCTTTCGTAAGTGATCGATCCTGTAGTAGAATAGAAATTATGTAATAAATATTATGTTTGTAAAAGAACTTGCGGTGTTTAATTCCTCAAACCTGCCACTATTATGTTGAATTGTTGTTATATTTAATTTATTTTTTGCATCATCCTAAATCGTACCAAGGACCTTAGTCGATCTAATTAATTAGTATATTGATTGTATTTTATTTACTTAATTTTGAATTTTTCACGAGTTATAGCTAAATAATTACGAATTTCCAAGACGGCGGACATGATGGTTTATAGGATTTAAAGTCTCTTTAAGAATGTTGAACATGGTTTATTGAAATTATAATTTTTTTACATAAAATTAAACTATATTGAATCGATCAAGTATCGAACCAGGAACAGCAACTGACCGAATCAATATGTAAATTGATGAGTGGTTTATTTAATGAATTTTGGAATTTTTCCCGAATTTCTAGCTAAATAATTACACAATTCCAAGATGGCGGCCAAATGACAAGATGGCGGGTGACACATCAATAATAAATGATAACTGCACTCTAGCGGGTGAGAATTCAACTAACATGGCGTCAGCGCACTCTAGCAGACGATAACAAGATGATGGCTTCCAGCAGACGAAGACAAGATGGCGGACATGACATCATACTAGTTGACCTTGTTATTGGTGGTGGTAGGTTAGTCTGTAGGTGACTTCCGTGGAGGAAGGATCGGTCGCCAATTTTTTTTTTGGCCCTCACCGGGTTCGAACCGAGGACTCCGAGCTCCGTGTCGTAAATGTATGTTTTTTTAAATATTTTTTATTAAAATTTTATTAATTGAATTTTAAATTTTTTTTATTAAAATTGGATAATAAATTTAAAGATGGCGACCGTAACGGAAATTGCAACGGTGACGTCATCATCCATGATGACGTCAGAGGCTTATCTGAGGCTGTAGACATGGATGCTTAAGCCTACATATAGACATTTCTAGCTGCTGGTATTTTTAAGGAATAAAACGGGAAATTTTCCCTCGAAACGGGAATTTTTCCCTCTAAAACGGGTTTTTTTTCTTCTTAAAAATGGAATTTTTGAGTCATTTTGAGTCATTTTTAAGGAATTTTAGGGAGTTTTTGAGTCCAAGATGGTCGCCGATGACGTCATCCAAGATTCCCGCCAGATCCTGGATCCTGCGCCTGTCCCAGAAACGGCTATATCCTACTACTGTAACGGGACATTTTTTCGTGCGTAGATGGCTGATGAACGTAACGGGACACTTTTTCGTGTGTGCATGGTCGAAGGAAGTGACATAATCCCTTAATCCCCCTCCGTCCTCCGGTCCCCCAGGATGAACTATATATATCTACTACGACTCGTACACAATACGAATATAATTGGTTCAGACAAAACTTATATTATTTAAATATATTAAGATAGGGCCTATGTACATTATTTCATTTGTGCACACAGCTACGCTATTATTTGATACTTCCTTATCTATCGTTTGGAATCAGGACAATATTTCCAAACTTACGCAAAGTTGCTGACGACTAATGAAGAAATTTAAAAGTTTCGAACTAACAAATCGGAATAGGTTAACGACTCTAGCCACAAGTGAATGTTATCAAAATTGTATTTCAATGAAAAAAAATGTCACAAATGTTGGTTAAAATATGATAAGCAAAACACTAGCGAAACTATGAAACAGCAATATAGCATTAAATTTCGTATTCTCAACGGAAAAAGTTATTTACAAACAGTAAGGTATAACCGAGCATACACTCACACACACTTATTATTGCAAATATAATTTTACAGAATTAAATGCGTAATAAGTACCTACATGCTTGTTGCATAAGATATTGATAACTGGCAGCATTATTGTAATTTCTATTCACTTAAATGCATGTAATTGTTCCGTCATAATCATTAAATTAACAAACACAAAATATATAAACGTGGAACCATTGAAATTTCAAAACACTGAACTATTAGAACAATACCTTTGTTATTTCTTAACACCAAATTGCAACTCTTTCATAATACTATCTTACGTAATGTTACTATATTATAGATAATGTAATAAACAAAATATCTATGTTTGCTTTTGCGTACTGTACGTGAATTGCGCGGGCGTTCTGTGATATTACTTTTTCCTTATTTTTTTATTACCGACTGTACCTGTGCTCGGCGCGCAAAATAAATCCAGCCTATCACTTGCTGACGTGGCGGGCGCAGTGATACAGCAGTGTTTGTTTACTTCGAAACTCAGCTAAGAGTGAACAGAGAAACGTTGTTTGTCCTTTTGCAAGGGCCTGGATTCAGTTGTCTTTTGACAGTAGCAATGAGCAGGTCGCGCATGACGCTAGTAGGCTGCGTTTTTACGAGTCAAAATGTTTTCTATAACTAGGATTGTGTTGTACAAAGTCATTAAAGTGCAAACAAAGTGGATTTTAAAGCATTATCACGCGATTGCCTTCGTCGAGCGAGCCACGGGCATAGAAGATAAATCGGAGAAGATACGAGCACAAATTAAAAAGGATGTAGCCCGCGAGGTCTCTAAATTTAAATCTAAGCTTGACAGCGTTTAGAGAGGAGAAGAAAAGTTCCTGTCGAAATTTGCAATCACTGCCTTCAGCCTAATCACATCCGGTTTTTGTTCGTCAGTCTTATACTTTTCAATATTTCAAATCAAATTCCTATCGACCACTTCACATTTAAAGGTAAAAACTGCGAGTTAAAAATAAGTTTTATGGTTTTTGAATTAAGCAGCCTCAAAAACCCCGAGGCTCTACTTTTTACGTGTAAATAATATTTTGACACTTCCGAAGTTATTCCGAAAAAATTGCGGAGAAGTCATCACGAATTTTGAAAGCAACATTAACAGATTTGCTATCAGTTTTGTTGGGAACCCAACCAAATCCCGTTTTCTGCGTCAAACGCTTCTTTTTGGCTGTTTCAAAGTAGTTTCGAAGTAACTAGTTCGAATTTTATAAAAAAATAAACAAATTGAATTCAGCGACCTCGAAATCATTCAGGGGACAATTTTTTAACGCTACTATCATTTTTGTGGTATTTTAGAAGTAATTTTGATTAAAATTCGAAGTAATGTTATTAAATTTTGACGTAATATTAAAAGATGTACAATTAGGGACCTCAGAAACCCATCAAATACACAGTTTTCTGCGTCAAAGGCATATATTCGCCGTTTTCGAAGTAATTTCGAAGTAAATATTTCGAATTTCGATGTAACAACAATGGATTTGAACTCAGCGACCCCGAAAACCCCCGAGTACGATCATTCGCGCCAACTGTCAAACCTATTTGACTTTTGGCCAGGGAATTCGGATTTGGCCCCACTGTGCGGCGTCCAGTTATATGAGCGGTCCAGGCAAGATATGGAGATAAATAAATGGATTTATTAGTTACTTCGGGTAATATAATAACATCCAAAATGACATGAATTAGTTATACAAGTGTAAGGCATTCAATACAAGGTGTACTACGCAGTTTAATTATAGTGACGCACTGTGATGACCTTTTTCTTTTGTAGATTTTCAACTGACTGGAGTTTTTCTATGCACCATCTTTCAAAGTGAGATACAATCTTAAATATCTGAATTCAAAAAATATTTGCACTAAATTTTATCTTTGGCAATGCATGAAATAATTTTGTTCTTTATTGAATACATTGCGTTTAAGGTTTGTTTATGAAAAACGTTTAACCGGCGATGGGATAGGGGGGAATTGGGGACATAAAGGAAGTCAATGTAACGTATTTGTGTAAACAGAAAATTATTAATGACTTTCATTCGAACGAATATTAAAATATGTAGTACTGAATTAATAGGACAAAGATTAAGAAAGTTCGTGGATTATGCCATTAACGTATTACGTCACACGCCACCGAAACATCGTCGCTAATTTTTTGAGGAATATTACCAACTGGGTGAGCGGAAAAAAATATAACTCAAAAACGCTTAGGCATAGGGTTTGGTGCAAGTTGTGTTAAAACGTTTGACAAGTTGTATGTAGGAATATAATAATGACAATAATGAAGACAAGTCAAAAATTGTTTCCGTTAACAAGTTGAGCTTAGGTAACATTAATGTAAAATTTTAAAAATGCCTTTGTTTAAAAAAATATTAAAGAGATATTAATATATATATAAATAAATACCTGAATCGGCCTATCATTAAATTGAAAACATGTTTTAAATAATTGTACTCAATAACATTTACTGCAAACTTTTGGTTGAAACCATTTAAAAGTACCACAGCGAAAGGAATTCTCTAGGAACACTCGTGAAAAACACAAAAATAACTGGTTATAACTGAACTTATATTCTTTATAGTTACATATATTTACATATTTTATATTAACATAATTATATTAAACAGCCCTCATGTGGGCACACAGCTACACTATTTAGAAATTACTTCCTTACCTATTGTCAGGAAAGCAGAAATCGGATAGTAACATTTAGGAACTAAGAAAATATTTGCAATTTCACGCAAAGTTGTTGACATAAACCATCATAGCAATAAAGGAATAGCATGAGAAATACTGTATGTTTTCACATTTGTAGGTATTGCCATGAAAACAAGTTTTGAACGTTGGTTAAAAATGATCCAGCAAAGCAATAGCGAAACAATGAAATAACCTAACATAAAATTTCGTATTCTCCACGGAAAAGTTATTTATTTGAGGTATGACCCACGAAACACACAAGGGAACAACATTACAAGGGAATTTCACAAAATTTAATTTGAAATTAGTACGCGCTAGTTTGGATAAAACATTAATAATTTAGCAGCATGATTGTAATTTTAACACTTCAATGCATATAAACGATTTATCATAATTACTATACTACCAGAAATAAAAGATGTATTGAAGTGGCACAAACGAAATTTCAAAACACTAAACTCGTAGAACGACACTTTTTTTTATAATTTCTTAATACTGTAACAAAAACTACAGTATTATACAAACATAACTTGTAGAACATTAAACACAAAATGCAAAAGCCCTACATTTATCTTAATATGATAATACATCCACACACACTTTACAAATTTTTTATTATCTTATTATTTATTTTGTTACACTGTTAACACAATACCACTCACTGGTTGTGGTGTCTAGTGCACTGCACTATGCACATTAGTTGCAAAAAGATAAAATATCAATTAGTGAAAAAAATTAATATTTGTAATAATATACACAACCCATGAATATCTGACATTTACTTTTGGTAGAATCATAAATAGGAATACAAAATAATAAAATTATTTTAAAACTAATATTGGAAAAAATTACATTACTTTTATACTATCATATAGAAAAACAATTAAATATTTTAAAAAAAATTCAAACTAAAGAATATTACTGTCAAAACTACTCCCTATGCACATTACAATCCATAAAAAAAATTTAATAATTATTTTTTTTTTAATTTAAAAAACATCAAAAATAAAATAAGATGAAAATTTTTATGTTTAAACATGAGATGTGACAGAAGAAAACATTTATCTATAAACAGTAAAAAATTTCATAGTTATAACAGTAAAGGTTAAAAAGTTATTAAAATTAAACTCTAGAGATGCAATTTAGTTAAAAATGACCTGGCACTATTAACACTACCATCCTAGCAGAGGCTGGCACTAAGAGGGTTAATTAAACACAAATAAATAAATACCATGTATTCCTGAATTCAGTATTTACGTTTAACCGAAATAACATTCAGGTTTTTCCTATCTATCTTGGCGAGATACGATGAGCACACTGTTACAAATGTACAAATAAATTTACGTTTAGAATGTTTGCTAGCTCATAAATTAAATCAATTGTCCGGTAGAACTTTAGATATATATAGTCTTAATACCTGTTAGTCAGTTGTGTATTTTAATGTTCGTATGATTGTGCCATTTAACACTTCAAAGAGGTTAATGAAACTATTATTATTAATATTATATTTAAGAGCAGCGGGTTAAAGTTTATTAATGTAATATCAATGCATTCAAAATATCGCTCGCAAATGTTAATATGTTACGTGGCGTCGGTATAGGCTAGCGTTAGTGACAAAGCATTAACAAAATGGCCATACCTGGACGGACGATTTATTCTTACGTTAATAACGTAAAATTTCGAATGCTGGTTCGCAAATTATTATATCACCAGCCTTATGATGATATCAGGTATCTTTTTTTAATCTAAAAATAGCAATCATTAATTATATTTTAATAGTGCAGAAATACTAAGTTTATATTCATCACTTCCTTATTAATAAGAGCATGCATTTTCTGCGAAAAGATTTCGCGACTAGCTGAGAGTTAAAACACTAGTATTGTCTATGTTTCGTGACTGGTTCAGTTTCGTACAAGCAGATACTTACTATTAGTACATGAAACACAGCCATCCAGTGCGGGAGAAAACGCATTGTGATATTACATCTCACATAATTGAATATTTTATTTTGTTTCTCCCAACCATGAATGATAATTCTTTGTAAAATAACATTTATATAAATTGCTCTATGCAATAGTGCTTTGAATTTATGACGTACACGAAAAAGACAATCTGTTGATTGGAATTCTTTATTGTTAGAAAATTTTATAAATGGTAGAACGTTTTTATGATATCAGAAGTGTAATGAAAATGAATTACTGTTAATAAGACATTGAGGTAATGAAATGAAATATTATTCAAAAGTACTGACTACGTAATTAAATATGAATGCACATCAAGAAATTGTGAAATACCATTATAGTTTGCTACGATGTGATATATGAAACTAGTTGGAACTGAAGATATGTTGAAGTAAGTCAACTAACAATGTTTTAAGGAGTTGAACTACAAAGAATTTTAATTCAAATTCGACGGAGAACTTCGAAAAGGAGCTGATAAACTTTGAACTACACCAATTTAACTGCGTTCTACAAGAGATGGTACTACTATTGTCTTTGAAGAGAAGTAGCAGCGATCGTCTGGAACACGTCTGCAATGCAAAGAACACACCCGACGAGGACTGCTGCCGACGATTCCACTTTCTTCCATCGTGCAGTGAGCTGTTTCAACTCAGCTTGTACAGCGACGCATCTTTTTGTACGTGACGTTTGAGCAGCATCGTACAAAATCGTCGATATATCCTTTGATTAATTTTTTGTCCAATTTTAAGTATCATCAAACGGTTTGTACTCAAGTTAGTGTAATGTGTATGTAAATGTTTACTTTGAAAGTGTTTATGTAATTTTGTGATATTCCCAATTCCATCTCCACACATTGATATTATTCCTTCCCATATTACTTAATATTTACTTGTCTTGAACTAACTTTAATTGCCTTGTTGAATGCTTTGTTTGACCAATTTTAATGTCAATCTTCAGTTCATTTCTGTACTAACTAAAAGCCTATTAGAGTACCCTAGAGAGAAAGAGATTCTTGCCATTGCTTTACTCACACTGAGCTTAGTCAGAATAATATTGTTTGACTTAATTATATGATATATATATATATAAACCTACTCAATTTATCACAAACTGAAACTGGCTTATCTCCACCGATGGAAATCGGAATATCAAATCTTATATTAATATTATCTTAAAAAGTTATGTAAATAAGTATTTATGTGTTAAGATATTGCAGATCGACTATGATGCAAGAATTTGTATTCATATGGTTGTAATGAAACCTGGCCAGATAGTTGTTAAAAATATAGATCTGACAAAGTTAATATTTATATTTCATGGTAGATTTGGCTGGACAGGACAATGATATACAGTTTATGAAGGTAAATTGGCGCCCTAGAATCCGGAAGTAATTTATTACCATATACTCAAATTTTAATATTCAGAGTACATTTAAATATTGCATTAAACCGACCAAGTATATGTTAGAAGTAGGTGTTTGTTTCTATGGGCTTTGACTTTTCAACTTTGATATGAATCGATATCAAAGTTGAAGGTGCGGAGTAACAAAGAGTTCAGAACGGCACGGTGAAATAGGGCTGTCTTCTCTTGCAGGCGGCCACCAGTCACAAGGAGGAAACCGTTGGCGTGGGCATACCTTTTTGCGGTCTAATGGGCATTAGAATTTTTTTGCGAACTTCATGGCCCTAATTATTAGTCGTGAATAAATTATTTTGACGTGGCAACGTCTAATAAATCGATGAACGCCGGCTGCACGCACGAAAAAAAGGCCCGTAACGAACATTGTCCCGTTTCGCTGTGTCCCGTTATGCTCATTGTACACTTGCGCCGCATCTATCTCTCTTCCACTCGATCGGAACAACCATCGATTTGACTTTTTCAAGTCACATTTAACTTGAAACATTCACATTCGTTTCCTTTCCTACTTTTACTTTTCCTATCATCGTCCTATCAACAGAATAACACAGATTGGAAGAAGTTAAATAGCAAACATGTATAAAAGTTATAGTTAAAATAATCTCTTCGTTAAAGTAATAAACATATTTGAATTAATGAGTGCAAATAAAAGTAAATTTATCAATTAAATTGTAGATTTCATTTCACTCCTTCTTTGTATCCATACAAAATAGTGATAGTTCAATAAAAATGATTCAATTTTATTCATAAAAGTATGCAATCATTTCATCAATATTTTGTTATGACGTCACGTTAAACTAGCGTCCGTAAACCGACTTTACAGACAACCAATTTTCTTTGGATATGCGATTGTTCTCCGGAAATGTGTCATTTCTATTACGCATTAAGAAACATTTAAATACAATGTTCCTGAGACCTTTACCCATTTGTCTAACTGTTTTTAATAATAGGTGTTGCTTTAACTCACCCGTGTTTCTCCACTCTTGATGTCTGTACCAAATTTGCCAACGATTTCTTACTTTTAACACCGTTATTCAGTTTCTTGATAAAAAAAAAAGGGTTGGTTGTCTAGATCAAGCGACAGGGTAAACAAAAAATCTAGCTTCCTTTAAGTACAGGCTGAAAAAACATCTTTGTAACACCTGCTTACCATGACCACTTCGGCGCTACCCTATTGCTTGAATCTGTGTGTGAATGTGCGAGTGACTGGTTTTAATGTAGTAGCACCTTTTTTTTAAAAAAAAAAAATACTATTTGCTGTATGTTTAATCACTTCCCTTTTTATGTATGTCTATGCTTAATTTTTAATTACTTTATATTAGTTATGGTTGAATCTTTGGTAATAGTTAATATTTGAACATTAAGTTAAAATTTAAAATTTTTCTCTTAATATTTAGTCAACATCTGCTTATATAATGCTTAATTTTTAATATTCCACTATTTTATGTAATTGCAGAAAAGTGGTTAAGTGTAAGAAAAGGCGTACCGCCTTAACTTCGCCACCAATAAAGACGATAAATAAATAACTAAATAAATAAATTTGCGCCACTTTGGCATTTTGACAGAGCCGAAAATGCCGTAGACTGCACTCCAACTCTATCGCTCCTTCTGCAGTTTGGCAACAACGTAGAGGACGACAACCAGGGATGGGACGAGCTCAGCATTTCTGAGAATCGGGTGTCAACACGAGTGTTTGGTGTCAAAGATAAAGATAAGACCCGGGAGCGGTGGGTGGTGGGGAGGAGGAAAGGTTTGGCTGACGCGCTGTCCTACGGACAACAGTTGAACTTTTTTCCTCATTCTTGCCCTGTGTTTCTGAAAACGACCAACATGTGTGTTAGCATCGGAAATTTATTCACGTAGCCGAGGGCCTAATAAGCCTTAAGCAAATGGTTTATTGTATGTAGACAGCTTTCCGCAGTTCTTTAAGTATGGACGATACTTCCTCGATATGCGAGTAGTTTCCTCTACGAACAGATGCCACCAACAGTCTTAGCCTGTCAACCAATATGTTTGGATCTTTCCATGATGTGTAATCCATCTCTTCTGCCACCATCTTCCTTGCACGTTTATATTAAACATTATTATCTCTGGTGTCTTCCGTTTTAATACCAACCTCAGGGTAACTTTCATCATCGATCCAGTGATCATCACAAGCTTGATCAGATTTATTTATTATAAGACATCGTTTCCGTCGTTTTGGTCTCAGTACACCATCACAGTCTTCGACCTTGCCTGCTTTAAATGCTTCAGCACAGTCTTCTATCACGTCGCCAGTTTCAGAGTCACTGTAGCAATCACCGTAGAAGGCATCGTCTTTACCCAGATTTCCGTAAGAACTCGATATCGTTGATGTCGATGTGTCTTCATCGTCTTCATGCTTCCTTTTTAGGAGTCCATCATTTTTACAAAGTATGGAGGATCTTCTGAATATAGGCTTGAATGTATTCTCACTTTTCACGGTGTTGATACTTCCATTAGTTTCAGTCTTCCCGAAGCCATCATCATCCTTCAAATTATGTTCTTCGTCATGATCGGGTGAGCTAATACCATCATGCTCAGGACAAGAATAATCAGGAGCACACGAAGAAAACCACCATAATATTGACAAGAATGATCAGGAGCACACGGAGAAAACCACCATAATATTGATAAGAATATTTGGGAGCACACAGAGAAAAACCACCACAAGTTTTCTTTGATATCATAAAATTACAAAAAAAATTAATAACAATTTAAAAAAAAAAACGAAAAAAAAAAATTCAAAAACTGATTCTGTCTTGTACTAGAACTCTAACTTTGCACATCAATGATAAGTTCACAAGCTAGAATCAGTTTTTTAATTTTATGTGATTTTTTATTTTAAATTTTTTATTATTTTATTTTTCTGTAATTTTATGATATCAAAGAAAACTTGTGGCGGTTTTCTCCGTGTGCTTCCAATTATTCTTGTCAATATTATGGTGGTTTTATCCGTGTGCTCCCGATTATTCATGACAATATTATGGCGGTTTTCTCCGTGTGCTCCTGATTATACTTGACAATATTTTGATGGTTTTCTGCAAGTGCTTCTGGCTACAGGTGAGCAATTGATCTCTGCATGAAGGATTTTTTACTTAATGAGTCATGTTATTTTATTAAATGTTACATTTAATTAGTGAATTTCTGCTACTTAATCAACACTTGCAATATTTTTTATCATTTGGAATTAAAAAAATAAACAACCATTACTCAGTCAAACAATAATAAGCTCTGAGAAATCTGTGAAACATTAACTGGTTGGACGAACTTCCTTCTCCTTGGTGTCTAGCGAAGCCCTCATTCTTTGCGATCGTTAATGAGCATCCCGCATCCCACATAAAAGAACTAAATAATATTTGCCTGTAAGCAACATGTGGTGTCATCTGTTGACAATAATCGACACTACTTTAAACAGGTTATTTTGCATGAGATAAACTAACTCTCACACCACTGAATGGTGCTATTGTAATCAGTTAGAGTCATGTATTCTCGTAGCCATGTAGCCTCGTGTCCTGGAAGCTTCGTAGACATGATGCATTGGAACCTCGTAGACTTGTAGCTATGTAAAAAATCATCCATTAAATCTTATAACATAATGCTGTTGGAGCAAAAGAGAAAATGCTGTCAAAGACAGATGCGACATTTGGAGACTTGTAGATGTGTAGCTTTATAACCAAGTAGCCTTGTTATATTAAAATATAATGCTGTTGTAGCAGTTGGTGCCAAAGAGAAAATTCAGCTGAAGGCTGATGTAGCAAATGGAGCCATGTAGTCTTGTAACTTCGTAGTCAAGTACTCGTGTAGACTTGTAGTCCTGTATCCTCGCAGTCTCGTAAAATTATTTTCTAGAAGCTTCGTAGCTCTATAGCCTTGCAGTCTCGTAAACTTGAAGACTCGTGGTCACGTAGTCTGGTAACCTCATGGGTCGTAGTTGCGTAGTCATGATGTCTTGGAGCCTCGTATACTTGTAGCTACATAGCCAAGTAGCCACGTTGACTTGTAGCTACGTAAACATGTAGTCTTGTAATCTTATAACATAAAGCTGTTGGATTAGTTGTAGCTTCGTAGACTCGTAGGCAATTGGAGGTATCTTGTAGACTCGTAGAATTGTAGCCTCATAGTCTCTTAGACTCGCATCATTCTAGCCAAATATCATTGGTGCTGATGAAGCAAAAGACCGCTGGAGCCAATGGCTGTTGGAGCCAATGACTTTTGGAGCCAAAAGACTGTTGGAGTCAATGACTGATGGGGCCAATGACTATTGGAGCCAATGACTAATGGAAATAAAATCTAATGGATTCATAGACTGTTGGTGACATTATATCCTAACTTATCATTGACGATCGCATCCTACCGAGTTGAATGAAAAAGAGAGAATGTGCCTCCTTTTCGTTAAATGAGCTTTCGTTTTATAGAATATCCGTCCAAACGTGCTTCGTTCTCATTAACTGCTTGTCCTGCGCTAACGAAGCTTAGTCATTGTGTGTGTACATTGCGTATATTGCGTATATTGCATACATTGCGTGTACTTTGCGTACATTGCGTGTACTTTGTGTGTACTGTGCGTCAATTGCTAGAACATTACGAGTTCGTTCCGTTTCCTGTGTGTACTGTGTGTACGTTCCGTTTCCTGTGTGTACGTTCCGTTTCCCGTGTGTACGTTCCGTTTACTGTGTGTACTATTACTTCATTTCGTTTCCTGCATGTACTGTGTGTTCATTACATTTAATGCTTGTAAATTGCGTACATTGTGTGTTGGAGCTTTGGATCTTATGGCGCGAATTGTAGCTATGGGCGCATTTGGATCTGATGGCGCGAATTGTAGCTATGGGCGCATTTGGATCTGATGGCGCGAATTGTAACTCTTGGAGCCTAGCATATATTGGAGCCTAGCATATATTGGTGAGATCGAATTCATTAGACGAGAACGTATAACACCTAATCGAATTTTTTCAATCATATGATTCTCTTTTTTAATTGTTGTTATGACTCTAGTATTATAGTAAATGGTTCTTGATTTGACTAGCGTATTATTCCATCCGATGCATGTATATAAGCGAGTCCTAGACAGCGGGTCGCTCAGTTTGTTACTGACGACAAGGGTGTAAGGATCACCTAGTTTGTTTCTTCTGGTGCATAAGTCGCGTAATTACCTGTTCTTGAGACCTCTATGGCATCTTTACCGTCTTTAACGTCGAACTCGATGGATGTTGAACCATCTACAACTAGAACCCTGACGTCATCGGTGATGGTTATGGAGCAGATCCCGTTGGCAACGTCAACATTGGAGGTGGTACCGCCAGCAGAAGAGATTTTTAAGCCTGTAGTGCTGGCTGGACAGGAAAAATCGTCGAACGCTGGTCCACCATCGAAGGAGACTTCAATTGGTAATGATTCGTCAACAAACAACGGACATCGGTGCTGTTACTGTAACAAGATTTTCTCAAACAACAGCAATGCTCGACGACACGAGAATAGAGAATGTGCTAAGAACCTTTATCGCAAAATGATTGTTTGTGATAAATGTCACAAGCAATTTGCAAGACAAGATAATATGAAAACGCACATGAAGAAATGCAAAGGTCCTGCTGTTCGGCAGAAAATAAAGGTTTCTATACAACAACGCTGCATTGATGTTCATAAGAGTATGCCTGGAGACGGTGCAACTGCGGCAACGTCAGTATCTGGATCGGGTCTGAAAGGCTCGTCTTCATCACCCCGGTATCCTTGCAACTACTGTGATATGACATTCGCATTTGCTCATGATATACGGAGACATGAGAGGAGTAAATGCAATAAGAATCCTTCTCGCATGTAGTTTCGCTGTGATGAGTGTTATGAATGGTTTACTCGAATTGATAATTTGCGTCGACATGCGAAAAACTGTAAAGGTGAAGTCCGTGCGCCTACTGCTGAACTAACTGCAGAAAATTTCGACTCCTCGCTTTAGATTCGAGACTCGTAAGCGTACAAGCAAGAAAACAGATGCGCAGCAACCGAATGCTATGGCATCTGGACATGGAACTAAACCTAAGACTGTATTCAGCGCATTACAAGTGAACAATAATGGCTTCTACTTAGTGCAGACGGCATTTCGTGGAACGTTGAAAGGCTACTATTATCTAAATACTTTTGATGAGTCAAAAGACATTTGTACTTTTCTTGATGATATCAGACAGAACATAATCAATCAGCTTACTGATAACGTAGCAACAAACGGACCATTAAAATATAACTTGTGGTTGGACTGTATGTATGGAAAGTCATATCTGTTAGAAGACAAAGTGAAGAAGTGTGCATTCAAGACTTCGGCTGCAGTAATTTACAGTTCTGACGATGTGAAGCAAACTGTTAAATATGGAATCAAGAAACTCTGCTAAGAAGAGGGGGACTATGTCAGCAAAGGTTCTGGTTGGTCTCTGTATAGTATAAACCGATTGGAGCTAAAAATTAGTCATTTCACACCGATGAGTAACTAAATGATTATAAGATTGTTGGCTTTCGCAAGTGATCCTGTAGTAGAATAGATATTATGTAATAAATATTATGTTTGTAATATAATTTGTGGTGTTTAATTCCTCGAACTTGACACTTTTCTGGTATTTAAATTACATTTATTTTTAGCTTCGTCCAGGATCGAACCAAGTAACTATTCAAAAGGTAAATTAATGATTTATTTTATGTGAATTTATTACTATTATAAATTTATGGGTCAATAAATACAAATTTCCAGGATGGTGGACATAACGGCTTACTGGCGGCTGGTAGTTGTTGATTTAAAGCCTATTTTAGGACTATGGTGATGATTTAATTGAAGATATTATTTATAACATAAAATTAAAAATTCATGCATTGTTCGGGTATCGAACCAAGGACAGGAATCGATGGAAACAATTGTAAATTAATGAGAGATTTATTTAATGAATTTTGGAATTTTTACTGAATTTCTGGTATTTAAATTACAGATTTTCAAGATGGCGGGCGTAACAGAACATGCAACATTAATATAATACAAGATGGTGACCGTAATGATATGTGCAACAGTGGTTTATAAGTAATATTTTATTAAAATTTATTATTAAATTCTATTAGTTAATTTTTTTTAATGATTTTTAAAAAATTTCCCGCTTTTCTAACATAAAAAGTCTGGATTTTCAAGATGTCGGACATGATTTCATTTAACTTTGAAAAAAAGTGGTGGGAGTCAGTCTGCCAGCAACCACCACGGGGGAAGGATCGGTCGCCATTTTTAATTATTTTTGCACTCACCGGGTTCGAACCGAGGACTCCGAGCTCCATGCCGTAAAAGTTTGTGTTTTAAATATTTTTTATTAATATTTTATTATTTAATTTTTTTAAGAATTTTAATTTTTTTTATTAAAATCGGATAATAAATAATGTTTTTAAAGATGGCGGTCGTAACGGAAACTGTAACGGTGACGTCATAATCCAATATGGCGCTCATAATCCTAGATGATGTCAGAGGCTTTAAGTGGCTATTTCTTAGGAGTTTTAAGCCTCTTTTAGGAGTTTGGGTTCTTTCTAGGGTAAAACGACTTTTGAGGATTTTCGAAAAAATACTTTTTGGATTGTGGAATTTTTTGAGTATTTTTGGCGGAATTTTTTACCAAAAAAATTGAAATTATGGCGATTTTTTAGGAATTTTGTTCAATTTTTGATCAATTTTGGCAAATTTTGACAATTTTTGAGGGTCAAATTTCAAGGTCAAGGTCAAAGGTCAAGGTAACACACATCCAAGATGGCCACCGTGACGTTACAATCCAATTGGCGGAACGACAATCACAATCCACCGCCTGGAGCCTGTTTCAGGGGGAACCAAACTATACTACTATCGACATCAACGATATCGAGTTCTTACGGAAATCTGGGTGAAGACGATGCCTTCTACGGTGATTGCTACAGTGACTCTGAAACTGGCGACATGATCGAATCTGTGCTGAAGCATCTATGGCAGGCAAGGTCGAAGACTTTGATGGTGTACTGAGACCGAAAAGATGGAAACGATGTGTTATAATAAATAAATCTGATCAAGCTTGTGAAGATGAAAGTTACCCTGAGGTTGGTGTTAAAACGGAAAACACCAGAGATCATAACATTTAATATAAACGTGCAAGGAAGATGGTGGCAGAAGAGATTGATTACACATAATAGAAAGATCCAAACATATTGGTTGACAGGCTAAGACTTGTGGTGGCATCTGTTCGTACAGGAAACTACTCGCATATCGAGGAAGTATGGTCCATACTTAAAGAACTGCGGAAAGCTGGCTACATACAATAATCATTTGTTTAACATTCACGTGGGTGCTATTGAAAAAAAAATGAATTATTTAGATTTAAAAAAAAGAATGTGTTATTTCTTGTATTCTGATTTCCAACTAAGCCTTTGTTTCCGCTACAGTATGTGTGATCATTCTGTTTCCTATGTGTTCGTTACGTTTCCTGTGTGTACTGTGTGTACGTTCCATTTCCTGTGTGTACTGTGTGTACGTTCCGTTTCATGTGTGTTCGTTCCGATTTTTGTGTGTACGTTCTGTTTCCTGTGTGTACTGTGTGTACGTTCCGTTTCCTGGGTGTAATATGTGTAATTTCCGTTTCCTGTGTGTACTGTGTGATCATAACATTTATTGCAGGTAAATTGCATGTGTTGCGCGTACATTGCGTACATTGCATGTTGGAGTTGATGGAGCTTTTGGAGCTGAGTAGACTTGTATCTTTGTAGATTCAAAGACATGTAAGTAGGGAGAGCGTGCCGACTCTGGAACATAGGCGAGGGGGGAGCGGGGTAATCCGGGGATTATCCCATTTTTTATGGTTTTTTACGCATTTTTTTTGGTTTTTTATGTGCAAATCCAGTTTTTTATGCGCTAATCCAGTGGCTAATCCGCTAATCCGCAGATCCGCAAATCCGCAAATCCGCAAATCCGCAAATCCGCAAATCTGCTAATCTGGAGAATCGCAAATCCGAAAATTCACAAATCCGCAAATCCGCAAATCGCAAATTCGCAAATCCACCATTTTGTATTTCTAGAAATTTCCACCAACTTCGAATCGTGACGTCATGATTCTGTGTCGTCTGCTGGAGGCTGCCATCTTGATTTCTTCTGGCCGCCATCTTGTTTCGTCTGCTGGAGGCCGCCATCTTGATTTTTCCTGGCCGCCATCTTGTTTCGTCTGCTGGAGACCGCCATCTTGATTTCTTCTGGCCGCCATCTTGATTTTTCCTGGCCGCCATCTTGTTTCGTCTGCTGGAGGCCGCCATCTTGATTTTTCCTGGTCGCCATCTTGTTTCGTCTGCTGGAGGCTGCCATCTTGTGTGACGTCATATAGTTCTGTTGGTCGCCACCAGGTAGCAGCAGGTATTATTTTATTTTAACTAAAATATTTTCAGTGCCGAGGCTGGGATTCGATCCATGGGACGTGAAAATGTCCAGGATGTCGTGGTTACGAGGCGGACGCCTTGACCACTAGACCACGAGACCAATTGGAATATGGTGGAATAAATAATCTATATATGCTATGTACTGACGGCAAGTTTATGATAAATGGGGGGAGGGTGTTTTTGCCTTCCTTAATGCATACCTAAGGCGCCACATTTGAAATTAAAAATTATTATACAGCCGCCATCTTTAATTCCAGCACAGACTACCAGATGGCGCTAAATTCAAAAAAATTAGTTGCCAGAGGCGCCGCCATCTTGGTTCTCAAGTTGGCTGGTAGATGTCGCTAGTATCGCGCGGCAAATTCAAAAATTAGTTGCCAGAGGTGCCGCCATCTTGATTCTCAAGTTGGCTACCAAAGTGTGCCACCGTCGCCATCTTTATTTCATATTTCAGCTGCCAGGGCGCAGCACCATTCGATAGGTCGAATGCTAATCGATATATTTACTTTTATTTCATATTTCAGCTGCCAGGGCGCAGCACCATTCGATAGGTCGAATGCTAATCGATATATTTAGTTACAAGTGTTGCTACCAGAGGCTGCGATATTTAAATTTGAAAAATATTACAACCTTTAAACAATTCTCCGCCATCTTGGATTCAACAGCCCCACCATCTTGGAAGCACATGATACACCCAAGGACTCGTTCCAATACATGCACAGAGTGCACCGAAAAGATTGTTCCCTTACATGCACAGAGTGCACCATATTGAATGATAATGATATGTGTTCCTTTATATGCATCAGAAGCAGGCATAAGAAATATTTTCTTATAGGCATACTTTAGTGTTAGCTTTCCTGTAATGCATTTAATAATAGTGTAAGCTCATTATTATTATTTAGTGATAGTGAATTTATAACTATGATGTGTAGTCTCATTCTCTTCATCTCAACGTGGCGGAAGATTCTCTGGAGTGTAAGCTGAAAAAAAAAAATAAATAAATAAAAATTTGTGTTTGAATTTATAGTGGTATGCTGCTTTCCACATCACCTTAGAGACTATGTCTCAGGAGGTACAGCATTAGATGCGTTAACTCCTTTTTTTATATACATGGCGAGTTTCCCCGAGAGGCCTATTTTCCATGTTTAACAAGGGCGCAAGCATTATGCTTCACCGTCACTCTCTCCGAAGCCGCTGTCCACTCCATCATCTGGCTCCACTTGCTCTTGAGCCTCCATTACAGCTTCAAAGCATGCTATAATACCGTTGTAAAGGTATGTTAGAAACTCGTATTCCTCTGGAAATGCAGCGAACAAATTGATCGCGGAGACCTCTAGATGGTGTACTATCGCATCTATATTCATGCCGATGCAAGCATGAAGCGCATATTCAATGCAATCGCGCATTTCCTCAAAAGCAGCCATGTTCATTATGGAATTGTCAGAGACAGAATGAAGACTATAGTTGACCTGGTCTTGACGGAAAGATGACATGCAACCCCGATGTCGCGCTACACATTCCAATGAGGCGCCCAGCGCGGGCTGACGTCACAGCTTGTTGATCCCAAGCTGCAGAGTGCTGGGTCGTGTTCAGGAAGTAGTCCACACATTATAAATACATTGCAGGAATAGAATCTCAACAACAGCCCACACAAACGATTCCATAGAATATGCTTCGATTGAGAACAAGCAATAAGGTAAAATAAAATGTGTATATGTAATCTTAAACTCCCATATCCTTTCTCTTTACCCATGTCCTCACGGTATCGGGAAACCCCTTCCAAGACACCTGGAATCTTTCACCACGCTTTCGATGAATTTTATTTACCAAGTATGTATCGGGGTATTTTGTAATTTGAATTTCTGAAGCATAAAAAACACCTTGTATTTTATTTCCATCCATATCACTCAAGTTATACACACGCGGAAAGCTGGACCTCATAGCTGTTACTTTAAACACTTCGTGAGACCAATTCGGTGTAAACCCCTTTTCAAAAACTTTCTTGTTTCGTGACACGCGTACATGATCCCCCACACGAGCCTTAGGTTTTCTAGGGTCAATTGTCTTTACATATTTGTAAACACTTTGTAGCAAAGAGTCATCCTTCACTTGATTCGGAGCCATGCCAATGGTGCGGTGGAATCTGTTATTGTAGACACGTAGAACTTGTGGCAAAATTTTAAGCCACTTATAATTTCCTTGAGCTGAAAACTCGCGAAAAAGCAGCGATTTTAGAGATCTATTAAACCGCTCTACCACACTTGCTTTAATCTCACTGTGAGTGGAATAATGATTAATATTTTTTCTTTTCATAAGAGCTCTGAAAGTTGAGTTATAAAATTCTGTTCCTGCATCACTTTGAATACTTTTAAAACTTCCTGCTAATTTCAAAATACTTCTCATGGCAGCAGTAACCATCACACCTGTATTTTGTTTAACTGGAACTGCATAAGCACGTTTGCTGTACACATCTATGGCAGTCAGGATGTACTTGTAACCACTGTTCACTTCACTGTATGGTATCATTTCTACCAAATCAATCTGTAGTAAATCATGGAGTCCATATGTTAAAACCTTTCTGCGAGGAAATATAATACGTTTGCCTCGGTGAAGCTCGTATGCAATCCCACGCTGTGCGTCGCTCATTTTGCAATGTATCCTGATTCTTGTAACTCTTCAAGTATCGAAAGGATTTCGTTATTGTGTCCGGTGTGGCCAGAAGCCTGCGAGGCCATTAACAACCTGAGTCGATCTACTATCTCATTCGGATCATTCCAATAAATGAACTCTCGTTTACGACCTAAATCCAATGTTTTATGTAACAATCCACTTCCTCGTTGCTGCGAACCAATATGTGGAAACAGTTGCTTAATGATATCAAATTTCGCATGTGACGTGCTTTTATAGAGATTTGTTGCAGGATCATTCTTTTTAAAATAAGCATTTGTAAGCTCTAGTAGATTACCATATTGTTTAAGGGCCGATTCCGAGTACGTATGCGGCTCTCTGCGAAATAAAAGTTCAAATAAACCAGGAGCAGGTTGTATTAGTTCATCTTTAACGCGAATCATATTGTTATCGTGAAAAAATACTTCCGTGTCCCCTAAAAACCAGCGGTTATGTCGTTTAGATACACCATAGGTTCCATCACCAGAGCGAAGGTTGTAGCTCTGCAAATAAGACTGCACTCCACCTAAAGAATCATCATATGGAACACCGTGATGTTTTAAAGGAATAGCGTTCGAGTCATCACTGTCGCTTGATTCTAAATATTGTTTCACAGTAGCTTCTTCCGCAGAATCCTGCTTCACAGTATCGATAGACTGTGCGAGCGATGTAGTAGGTCCAAGTTTATCCAAACGCGAATTAACAGACTTGAATATTTCTTCATTAATTGCATCCCTCTCCAAACGAGCTCGTTTGGCAAGTAGATACTTTGCACGAACATTTTCTATGACGCGCTCCAACTTACTAGCCTCAAGAGCCATGACTGCAGAGTTAGCGATAGCATATCACCCTTTTATATACAACTAGCATCAATACGTGAGTGATCTAGGCATGTCTAGAGCTTGATGGTTTTGGAGGTGCTGGTTTTGGAAGTGCTGGTTTTGGAGGTGTTGGTTTTGGAGGTGCTGGTTTTGAAGATGCTGTTTTTGCAGGTGCTGGTTTTGGAGGTGAAGGTTTCTTAGACAACACACCGCGAGAATATTCATCAGGAGTAATCGTCAAAACACCAACAGTGCGATTCATTTGTGAAAGCTGTTGTACAATTCCAGCATTAATTTTCAATACCATCTCAACCATGTTAGCATTTAGTGCATCATTTAGTTCCTCTATAAATGTTTGTGCGAATAAATCTAACCTGCTCTCCAACGAGGTGCACATATCACCCAACTTTGTCGACACAGCTGAAAGACTTTCATTTAATTGAGCAATTAAATGCTGTTCTTTAGCCTCCATATTGCGCAAGAACTCCATAATCCCCACTTGCACATCTCTTGTTACAGTAAGTGATCTGTTGATATCTGTAACTTGTCGTGTCATACCATCAGTCATCGAATGCAAAGCATGTTTAAAAGCCCCGCTTACTGCGTCAACATACTTCTTATTAGCAGCATCACCATCTTGTTTAGGATCACCAACTCTCTTCAAATGTTTCCAGCTTAAGTCGCAGTCCCCTTCACGAGTAAACGTCATGCATGAGTCGTGCGATCGTTTAAGTCCACCACCACCGAACTTTGACACCATGATTCATGAACCTATCACAATAAACTGATCAAAACCACATCTGTAACGCCCTTTATGTAGAGGAAAATCTTTAGCTATCACAATGAAACCATGCTCATTAGGACTGTTCCAACAGTGACCGCAAAGAGTTTTAAATCTCTCAAAGCTCATATCTGTACCGACATGGTCGGAAAACACATGTTTTAGATTAAGATCGTCCATTTTAAACAAAATTATTAGATTACAATTATCTCGCACTAATTGCTTTCGGGTTTGGGTATAAGTTTGTACCAAGTAGAAACAGTCGATCTTGTGGTGTCGCCCCATAGAATAATACTTTTGAACAATGCTTTGTTTATCACAAGCAACATCATCGAAGATTAGCACAGAGTTGGGGAGGGCTTGACTGGGGTCTAAAACATCAGCATTTTCTCGAAATTTAAAAAATTTCACTCCCCCGACATTTTCCAGCACATGGGCTAAACGTTGATATTTTGGTTGTTCTAGGGACTTGCTATATAAATACACATTCTCAAAATGTATCCCATTGGGGTGTTCTAGAAGTGAAAGAATAAGACAAGTTTTGCCAGAATTCGAAGGACCTGACACTATACACCGTATGGTATTTGGTAACAGAGATCCATGACATTCTTCAGTTTTACTAAACACATCATCATCAATTAGTGAAATTGGTAAAGCGAGCTGTTGTTGAACAACCTCCATTCTTAATACTAAACCTAAACACTATAAAACAGTCATCCTTATAGTGAAACCACTCAGTGTCTTGATATGTCTTGTATGAGACGGAAGAGAGGTTCAGGCTTAGTTAATTCTGTTATAAATAAGCTACCATTCGAGGCACATCTTCCGGGCTACAATTTCTGTGGACCTGGCACGAGACTAGCCGAGAGACTAGCAAGAGGTGATCGTGGTGTGAATGCACTAGACGAGGCGTGTCGTCTTCACGATATTGCGTATGCGAATAGTAATAACTTGGCTGAAAGACATAAAGCGGATAAAATATTAGCTGACACGGCCGAGAAGATTAGAAAGTCTCCCGAAACTAAATTTGGACAGAGAGTATCCGCGTGGACCGTTAACAAGATTATGAGAGTGAAACGTAAGCTTGGGGCAGGTTTAAGATTTTCATCATCAAAGAAGAGAAACCGTAAATCTGTCAGGAAAGCCCTGGGGAAAAAGGGTGGTCTATTACCATTTATATTTCCAGCACTCGCTGCATTAGGCAGCTTAATTGGTGGAGCTGCGGGTGTTGCTAAAACTGTTTCCGATGTCCGGAGTCAAGCACGTATGCAAGCGATAGCACGTGCAGCAAAAAAAACGGTTCAGGACTTTATCTACGCCCCTATCCACAGTCGGGTGGTGGGGGAAAGCGTAGAGGAAGAAGAAGAAAGAAAAATCGCGGGAGCAGGAAGCGATAATCAAAAACTTACCAAAGCGAGCTCCTACAAACCTCGAGTTAATGAAGACGATAAAAGAATTGAAAATACCATACTTTAGACAAATATACATGCGCGATTCGCTACCTAAGAAACCATTGCGTAATGAAAGTGCTATTTTGAATCTAGACTCATCCAAAGGACCGGGAACGCATTGGACTGCTTATGTCAAGACCGGTCCTAACGTTGAATATTACGATAGCTTCGGAGACTTGCCTCCACCAGTGGAACTGATACGATATTTAAACAAGTGCAACATAACCTATAATTATGACAGGCAACAAAAGTTGCATTCGTGGAATTGCGGTCACTTATGCTTAAGATTTTTAGTATCAATATATAAGAAGCATTAGTGTTATCATAAGCCACATATGCGACAGAGTGTTTATAGAGAGACCACACACAACGCGAGACGCAGTGTAAACTAGACAAAATGTCAATAACATTAATTTTAACTGGGAAGAGCTCGATTATGAGAACCTACTACTTCCCTCCCTTGCAATTGGATGGAGAGTGGACAATGGCATTGATCGATCTGACAACATATAACTCGATACCGAACATTGATGAAAATAATCAAGTTTTTCGATACATCGCAAACAATGAACATCATGAAATGAAATTACCAACAGGTGCATATGAAATAAGTGACATGGAAGCTTACATAAAACAGAACCTACCTGCAGATTCAACATTTCTATTACGAGGCAACCCCAACACCTTACAGTGCATAATGTTCAGCAACAATATACATGTGGATTTTAGTGGAAAAAATACATTAGGTGAAATGCTTGGATTTTCTTCTCAAGTATACAAAGCAGGTGAGCTGCATGAATCGACAAATCCTGTAAATATATTCCCCGTGAATGTTATACGAATTACAAGCAATGCTGTGGGACACACATACTTGAATGGTAAATTAAACAATACTATTCATGAATTTTCCCCCATAGTACCTCCGGGATATAAGATAAATGAACGACCTACCACACTCATTTATGTCCCAGTTACCGTTCAATCGATATCGGAGCTCGACATTCAAATAGTCGATCAGGAAGGACGCTTAGTTAACCTAAGAAAGGAAGAAATAACTCTAAGACTGCATTTGAAAAAACAATGGGAGTGAAATATTTTTCTAAGCATAAATGGAGCGGTTCAGGTGTGTCCTTATCCAGTAGACGACGAGACATCAAACGGCTAACATCTGTTAACGTGAGATTCCTTAAAAAACTTGGATTTAGAGTTTATCCTCATGGAGAACACCGTTCTTGAAGTCGAGCAAGCACCACAATTTGAGGATTCTATTTCAAAAACTGAACTGCATATTTACAAACCATACTTAAATGGACCCTATGCCCCCAACTCTGAAATCCGTATAGTGATTCAAAATCATGATGCATACACAAACATCTCAAAATCCTTTTTGCGTATACGTGGAAAACTCGTAAAGGCAGACGGACGGAAACCGGACCATGCAAAGATTATAAACAATGGTGTATTACATATGATCAATCGGATAGGATTTGAACTGAACGGCGTTCTTATAGACCAGACCAGATCACTAGGAGTGGTATCTACAGTGAAGAATTATCTTTCACGAACTCGTGATGAATACGCCATCAGCAAAATGGAGGGATGGTGTCTCGAGAAAAACTATAGCTTGCCTCTAACAGCCGATGGTGTTTTCGAAATCTGTGTTCCGCTAAACCATCTCCTCGGCTTTGCTGAGGATTATCACCGTATACTTCTAAACTCCAAACAAGAGTTAATTATAGTTTTAGAAAATACGTACATTAACTCGATCGTAGATGCGAGTGCGCAGCCTCAAGCAGTTAATTTAACCATAAACTCTATCGATTGGGCCGTACCACACATCCAAGTGTCTCCAGCGGAACGCACGCAACTGCTTAAGCTTGTGGAGAAAGGCAGAAATATAGATATAGCATTTAGATCTTGGTCTGTTGAAACATATCCCAGCATGCCACAAGCACAAAATGTCAGCTGGTCAGTAAAGACAAGCTTCTCGATGGAAAAACCACGATACATAATAGTCGGCTTTCAATCGGCTAAACATAATGTAATGGCTGCCGATAAATCGAGGTTTGACCACTGCAACATAAAGAATATAAAACTATTCTTGAATTCAGAAAGTTATCCGTACACGGATTTGGACATAAACTTCGACAATGGATTTTACTTAATCGCATATGATATGTATTCAAATTTTCAAGAGTCTTACTATGGAAAGCAGAATGCACCTTTGCTTGACCCTCATCAGTTTAAGGAACTGGCTACGTTATTCATGTTTGATGTAAGCCGTCAAGCTGAGAAAATACCTTCGAATATCATAGATTGCAAGTTGGAGATCACAAGCTCAGACAACCTACCGATCTTAAGACAAGCATTTGCAATAATATTGCACGACAGACTTGTCTCCTATAATCCACGAGACAAAGCTGTTAAAATACTGAGTTAAGCATAGTAGAGGCTCAGTCGTGTCTCAGCCACCATGAAGTTTGTTAATCTGCAAGGATTTTTCTCTCAGTATGGCTTTATTACCAAGGAACTTAGCATTGCTGACTCTGAGGGGAACATAATTACGCGAACATTCAAACCGCCGTTTGAGTGGAGAGACATTAGTCGTAAATACCGGAGAAGTAATGCGTGGCTCACTAAAAATTTCCATAGTTTAAAATGTGAACACGGATTGTTTCCCTACAACAGTCTTTCCACCATCTTGACAACTCACTTGAGTGGAACTGTAATAGTTGCTGGAAGCGAACAGAAAAGATGGTTGGGTAAACACTGTCTCAAACACATGCACATAGTGGATGCACAAGAGGAATATGGCTGCCCGGCTTTCAAAAAATTAGACATAATGTATGCTCAAAATCGTGACAGCATAACACCTGTATCGTCTCGCCGTAACGTCGCATTGCTTAGGGCTTGGATGCTAGAACACAGCGATCCTGGAATGTTGGATGACGCGCTCGAAATGGAATCAACAACAAGCGAAGCAACGGCAAACATGTCTGGACTGGAGGCGCTATAAATTGAGGTCATCGTCCCGGGGCACGACAGTCAGTGTACAGTTCGCGGTCGTGCGGGCGTAGACTCACTATATATTCAAGAAAAATGACGTTCGATCCATCGGCACGCTACACAGACGTGTCACCCGGCTTTCGTCGTGTGGCATACCTTACCGGAGATGGAGAGTTCCACCTCATAGTCTGCAACTTCAATCATCACTGGAGCACCGATTGCGATCTGGAGGCTCCGGACTTTATTGAGACGCCCTGCAATCAGGTAGATTGTGTTGTGCACTACTTGAGACCCGACAGTAAATTTCCTACTACCTTAGAAGAACTTAAGGCAGCAGCCGCTACTGAAACTATAACCTCAGAACCAGATTATTCTGCAGTAAGGTGTGATTTGAGACGCAGCACGAACCCAGAGACAGTTGTGCATTGGGAGGAGCAGTGTGACGGTTATGTTCACAACACAACTTATGAAAACAGTGTTTGCTACGAGACATGTAGTTTCCTTCAGTGTAAACTTTATCGATTCACCCCATTCGCTTAAGTTTGAGAGCTAAGACAATACTTATGTCAGTCATGTTATCACCGCGATTCCATGATATAACTCAAAGCCAAGAAGATGCTGTAATAGATGAATTGTGGGCACCGAGCATCTTAACATGGGATGAAGCGACAAGATATTTTAATTATCCTCCTGATCCACGATCTAAAGAAATGAAGCCTTCGACTTTGTTTGACAATACCGATAATAGATATCTTTACAAACGTGCAAGTCTGAACTGTGTTGAATTTCATGTAGAGTTCTATGAATTTGATATTGGATTGAGTAGTCTTCGATACGTTTATTTCGAACTTTGTCGCGAAAATACTCATTTCCGACTGAGGTGGCACGCTGATAGACCATACAAGTCCGTGACTCTCTTGACTGTTTTCGACTGTCAGCATAAAGACTGTGTAATAAATCTTAGTCATCCAATGGCAAAGTTTCCCTGTACTATTGATGAGCTCAAGACATCTCGTGACAGAGACTATGAAAGTACTTTCTCCGAATGGTGTACCGGAATTAAACACTATTGCCATAATCCCGCTACATGCATGTGGAACCCACCTCACGACACGCCTTGCAGTAATCATTTGTGTTCCTTGTCGAGAGGTCGTTTATTACGAGAAAACAAATTCTCGGTGTCGACGCATCTAAGCAAGCAACTATGGGGATATAGATAATGGACTGTTCTACGAGATGCTCTACTCTATGGAATTTCGTAATCAATTTATTCATTCGGATGGGCAATATATATTTTTAAATAGGATCGCCGCTTCCTGGGTCGACAGTCGAGCTGAAACTGTGTCGGTGTGAGGATCTGTGCCAAGCAAGATGTCCAACTTTCATTCAAGCAAGAAATACGTGAGTGTAAATCCTGGTCTAGGCAGTGTTGATTACAGCGAGTGGAGTCAAGACAATTTAAAACACATATCGGAAAGCTGTGACGGCATGTTTCACTCGAAACAAATACTCGACCCAGGACCTCAAGACATACCATTTGAATTAATTAACTGCTCGGGTTATGGACAATGTATTGTTAACATGCTTCGACACGATACAGTGCTGCCTGCCACGAGTGAAGACGTCTACGCACACGCATTCAACCAGACAGCTACCCAATCGGTTCAGGTTATCCCTGAATGCATTCAAATCAGCCCTGATTCGCCAACATCCATCATACCTGTAGCTGAGCCAATCACCGAGGCGACACCGAAGTCCACCAGACGACAGCGAAAGCCTGCTGCCTCTCGCAAGAGTCGAACCAGAGATCTCAGTCATTTAGGACCGGTGAGTCAAGATGTCGGAGTTCAAACAGAGTCTAGTGCTTCCATACAAAGAACTGACGAGATGGCCCGGGTAGCAGTGCGCTCATTACTTCTAGAATTATTAAGCAAAGTATAATTGAATTTTTTTCACTTTGTGTATGTTAATGTTTCAGCTGAATACGTAAATATAATATTCTTTGTGTGTAAGGAAATGTTCAAGTTAGCATTCAAATCTTTTTTTTATCGTCACTTTAATATTCTTTGTATGTAAATGTTCAGGTTTGTATGCAAACATTATGTGTGATTTTCTTGTAATATTTCAGTTTTGCATAAAGTTTTAAAATAAATTGTTAAAAGCATAATGCATATCTTATTACCGAAACTGTTTGTAACTTAAGTAAAGAACGTGTAGGTTACTGTATTTTTTATTAATGCTCTTTTCAATTATATAATTTTCTGGTTTAGTATAATTAAAAAAAAAAATGTATTCAAATTATCCATCAGTCTCTGCGCCCGCACGTTCACGAAATGTATGTTGACTACAATAAAACTAATGTGTAACCTCTGATTTATTGTTATGATTTAAGTATTCCTCTGATATAAAATAAAAGCTAGTATTGAAACGTCCTGCCTTCCTGGGCCGACCAGCGGGTTGACGTGCGCGAGCCCGTGGATGAAGCTCTCTATTTTCAGAGAAAGGAATTTTGTTTTTCCAGACAACTGTCGTCGCACCTAAGAGGTGTCTATATGCTGTCACAGACTTGGTTGACAGTTTCTGCAATCGTTGTAATGCATTAAAACGATTGCAGAAATATGTTTTCAGTAAGCTATAATAAAAAAAACATTAATTAAATTTTAATTCTGAAAAAAAGTGAATGGTAGAAAATCTACTTTCTAAAACAAAAAAAAACATATAGTTTAACTAGTTTTCCATGATCACCATATTATTAAATGATTTTACCAAATATAATCTACTCAACTTTCTTAAATTAATAATTTTTAGTTTATAATTGTCATCTAAAGCCGACACACAGAGTAGGCGATTCCGCGAGAATTCAGGTCATCGCCCGACGCAGATTTATATATATATATACACCTGCCACAGAGGTCGGAAACGTCATTTGATCGCAGCCAGCCCTCGCCAGCCCTCGATACCTCCTCCGCAGAGAGACGTTCTTCTCCAGATAAGGTATGTGTCCTGTCAGTTCTGACTGACAACACGAGATGGAGTACATTCGTTTCGTTAAAACACGTTCGCGCACTGTGTTTACAGTTCTTATTTAACAATATGTCCACTATTTTAAATAAATAAACACGTTAAAACGGTCGAATTAAGCAATAACTAAATCCATGTATTTATATTACTTAAATTGTGTATTATCATGGAAAAATTACTAAAATCTATTTTTTTTTTGTTGAGATTATATCACTTTGAATATTATTCCTGTTTTCGCTTATTTATTAATGATTGAGAATCAACTTGTTTTCATAATTATTTTTACAACGGGATGCGTGTATTTAATATTTCTTTAATACATCTTTCATTCTGTTACTGAACGCTATGCGCGATTTATAAAAACAACAACCATTCAGAGCTCGTTCTTTGCTTGCAAACAGTTAAATAAATTTTGTCAAACTTTAAACAATATTAAGCGTGATATGAAGTTGATATACATTTGTTTTCAATACAGTATGTTCCATGTAAATAATAATTCTCTACATTCTCAGAATATACCGACATATAATTAATTTCTTGCACATTGTTTACATGTCTTAAACATTTTATATTTCTACATTATTTACAACTTGAAATACTTCACAAATAAATATTACAAGAAGTTTTCTCATGACATACAATTATTTCATATTTACACTTATTTTTTCAATAAAAAAATTTACACATATTATGGAAAATAATAAGTGCTGATACAGCTGTTGGTTTCAGTATATTAGAGCAAGCATCTTCTATTTATTTTTCAGGTTCTAACTTGTTGAGCGTATCCTTCTTTATTTTTTTTAAATTCCTTTTATAATAATGTCTTCTCCATACTCTAATAAGCGTGCTAGATTTGAGGAAAGCGAGCCTTCGATGTCTGAGCTCGATGAATCATCTATTGATTCATTGATTTCATCTTCATCATCATTTGAGTCAGTGATTTTATCGTCGGCTGATGATTCATCCAACCTAGAGATCGAAGACACGCCACCTCCCTCTTTGCCTAGCCTGAAGCCCGTCGCTTTAGATTCCGCATTCCAGGGTCGACTTGTTGATTCCAGAATCGCGAATGATATTCCCCAGCCCGACCCCAACATTAATAGATTTCTCTCCAGGTGCAGGGAACCCTTTCTGGACGTAGTGGGTGGCGTTCTCCGCCCATTCAAAATTTATCTTACATTGGCCGCGGTATTTATTAAGGAGGATCCTGTGCAGGGGCCCATCAGTGAAAGCTTCCACTTCGCCTCCAAAAGTATCCCTGTTTTGTTAAGTGAGGACCTAGCAGAAATTTTCAGTTTCACATTAGTTTCTGTGCTTATGGAGCATGTAAGTGAGTTTGCTTTGCGCGGGTCTGGATGGATGTTGAGTCATGTAAAACATCTCGACATGCATGTCTCTGCATACCGACCATTCACGGTAGGGGCCGCGCATACAAAGTTGCCTGCATTTTTGTCTAACCGCAAAGCTTGTGTAAACATCGAGACTGACCGTGAGATGTGCTTTCTGTATGCCGTTATGGCAGGTGTGACGCCGGCGGCTGGGATGGTTACTCGTACTGGATCGTATCCTAATCCTCTCGAGGTTTTTGATACGACCGGTATGACGTTCCCCATGACACTGCATCAGGTTAAGATCTTTGAGAGTCTCAATAATATTTCCGTGAACATTTATTCTTGCGTGAGTGATCAGGGAACGATTATTGACGAGGATTTTAACAAACCCACTGATGCAAGTATCCAGCCGATTTGCATTACCTCTATGCGATGTGATCGCCATGTGAATATTTTGGCTATTCGTGCGTCTGGTGCTCCCGCTCATCTCCATTTCGTGACTATTAAGAATTTGTCCCGCTTGCTTTCTTCTCAACTCTCGCGTGATCAACATACAAAGTGGGTTTGCGAGCGCTGTCTTCAGTATTTCCATACTGTGGACAAGTTGAACTCCCACACTGATTTGTGCAGCCAACACACGGCCGTTCGGTCAGTATTCCCGACTGAGGAGACTAAATGGCTCGAGTTCACAAATGTATCCAAGAAGGAACGTATGGGCTTTGTCGCTTATTGCGATACAGAGACCTACTTGAAACCGATGTCCACCTGTTTACCGGAGACCAATGCCTCCAGCACCACGACGGTGAACGAGCACGTGCCTTATGCATGTAGCATTTTATTAGTTTGTTCGTACGATGCTTCGCTTACCAGATATGCGCACTTTGAAGGGGAGAATTGTGTTGCCGACATGGTCTCTACCTTGATTGATATGACTAAGTGGGTGTGCGCGATTTATGCTAAGACCGTTCCCATGAAAGCCCAGACTCCTGCTGTTGCTGCGCGGTTGGCGAGTCAGACACATTGCCATATATGTAATAAGACACTAGGTGACAAGTCAGTGTTGGACCATGACCACCTGACCGGTGAGATTCGTGGCTATGCGCATTCTAAGTGTAATATTGCATTTAGACTGCAGAAGAACCAACTGGTGGCTATTTTCCACAATCTTCAGAATTATGACGCCCACTTTTTGATGAGACCATTAGTCTCACATCATATTGCACAACCTGACGGTTCCTCCATTTTGGAGAATCCCGGGGAGGTCAGGGTTATAGGCACGTCTCTTGAAAGTTACAAGAGCATAACAAAGTACATACCGATTACCGGTAATGATGCGAGAGGAGGTACTCGAACAGTGCGTTTAAGATTCATTGACTCCCTTAACTTCCTAACTTCATCTCTGGATACTCTGGCAGGTAATCTCTCGCCTGCTCAGCTGAGCCTCACTCGTGTCCAGTTTCCAGAAGACGCACAGTTTGATCTAGCTCGTAGGAAAGGGGTGTTCCCATACGATTTCGTCACTAGTATGGCAGAACTGCAGACGACCTCACTACCCCCTAGGGAAGCATTTCATAATGCTCTTAGTGGGACTGACGTGAGTGACGGGGACTATGCTCACGCTAGATCTGCGTGGAATGTTTTCCGCTGTAAGACTTTGAACGATTACGCGTTGCAGTATTTGAAGGTGGATACGTGTTTGTTGGCTGACGTGTTCGAGAATTTCCGTTCAGTTTGTTGCCAGTCCTATGGCTTGGATCCGGCGCACTACATTACGGCCCCATCACTTGCGTGGGACGGTTTGTTGAGCAAGTCTGAGGTGTGTCTGGAATTAGTCACCGATCCAGATATCTATCTTTTCTTGGAGAATGCTGTTCGGGGTGGGATCACCAACGTTAGTCGGCGCTATGCGAAGGCTAACAATGTTTACATGAGCGATTATGACTCCAGCCTGCCGTCTTCCTACATCTGTTATTTCGATGTAAATTCTCTCTATGGTCATACGATGCTTGGTAAGCTTCCGGTGGGCAACTTCCAGTGGGTGCAGGAACTCGAATATTCAAACTGGAACTTTAGCACCATGGACATCGATGGTGACTGCTCATGTTTTATAGAGGTGGATCTATCCTTTCCGCGTGAATGTCATGACCGGCTATCAGACCTGCCGCTTGCACCCGTGAATGGCGTACCGGTGAACGGCAATATGTCAAAGCTCTTATTGACACTTGAACCGCGAAAGAACTATGTTTTACATGCAAAAACACTGCAGCACTACCTTACGTACGGGGCCGTTCTTGACAATGTTCATCGTGTTTTGCGCTTTGAACAAAAATCCTGGATGGCGTCGTACGTACGGTATAATCTGAATTGCCGTGCTCAGGCAGCGAACCCCTTTGAGAAATCCTTCTATAAATTAATGAATAATTCCGTTTTTGGCAAATCTTTGCAGTCGCCGCGTAGGGAGCGTGACATACGTGTGGTTTCGCGGTACGATACCATATATGGTGCGGCAGAGTTGATAGGTCGTCCGTCATTTAAGGCAAGGCGGATCATCGATGAGAATCTGGTCCTCATTGAGTTAGCCAAAAGTTCGGTAACCTTCAACAAACCCCTTTACACTGGTGTGGCCATCTTAGATTTATCCAAATTGCATCTCTATGATTTCCACTATAACTATATGCAGGTTAAGTTTCCCTTTCCATCTCTGTACCTGCTTTACTCAGATACCGATTCTCTTCTGTACCACATCGAGTGTCGCGATGTGTATTCTTCGATTCTCCCCGATTTGGCTTCTCGATTCGACACTTCGAATTATGCTCCAGATAATGCTCAAAGGTTTCCATCAGTCAACCACGGCATGACTGGTGTCATGAAGGATGAAGCCGCTGGACGCATCATTACTGAGTATGTTGGTCTTCGCCCCAAACTTTATGCATACAAGATGGACGATGGTGCTTTTACGCTTAAAGCCAAGGGTGTGAAGGCCAGTGTACTCAGCTCGCTACTTTTTGAGCAATATCTGGATTGCTTGCAAACAAATTCACGGGTTTGGGGGACTCAATATCATTTTCGTTCACGAAATCACATTGTTTGTACTGAACGCGTGACTAAGGTGGCGTTGTCATCAGGTGACGACAAGCGGAGCATTTCCGATGATGGAATTAGCACGCTTCCATGGGGACATTACCGTCTAGATCCCTGAACCTGAGTTCCCCACATAATAAGAGATTCTAACTTTTTTTTTATTTTATAATTTTCCATTTTTTTTTTTTGTACTAACCTCATACCTTGGTATGCTCAATAAGCATTGCTGCTCCGAGTCGAGTTGTAGGAAAACAACAGCACTCCAAACTCCTCCTCCGCTCGGAGTGGCCAACTGGGTAGATGGCAACCAACTTCGATTCATTGCCTCCCCCTTCAGCCATAAAACATTAAGAATGTTGGACAGAACTCATGCACTACTGTACTGCGCATGTGGAGATAAAACCATCGGTATGTTTAACATGTAGAGATTGCACTCATCTTATTTACACGGTTCAGATAGTAAATCTGGTAGTTTTCTTTAAATGCTAGTCTGTTTAATAATTTAAAGTAAATTTCAGTCTATCCTGATTTTAAATGCTAATGTGGTTAAATTTTTTTGCATGTCATCTTTCCGTCAATACCAGGTCAACTATAGTCTTCATTCTGTCTCTGACAATTCCATAATGAACATGGCTGCTTTTGAGGAAATGCGCGATTGCATTGAATATGCGCTTCATGCTTGCATCGGCATGAATATAGATGCGATAGTACACCATCTAGAGATCTCCGCGATCAATTTGTTCGCTGCATTTCCAGAGGAATACGAGTTTCTAACATACCTTTACAACGGTATTATAGCATGCTTTGAAGCTGTAATGGAGGCTCAAGAGCAAGTGGAGCCAGATGATGGAGTGGACAGCGGCTTCGGAGAGAGTGACGGTGAAGCATAATGCTTGCGCCCTTGTTAAACATGGAAAATAGGCCTCTCGGGGAAACTCGCCATGTATAAAAAAAAAAGGAGTTAACGCATCTAATGCTGTACCTCCTGAGACATAGTCTCTAAGGTGATGTGGAAAGCAGCATACCACTATAAATTCAAACACAAGTTTTTTTTTATTTTCAGCTTTCACTCTAGAGAATCTTCCGCCACGTCGAGACGAAGAGAATGAGACTACACATCATAGTTATAAATTCACTATCACTAAATAATAATAATGAGCTTACACTATTATTAAATGCATTACAGGAAAGCTAACACTAAAGTATGCCTATAAGAAAATATTTCTTATGCCTGCTTCTGGTGCATATAAAGGAACACATATCATGATCATTCAATATGGTGCACTCTGTGCATGTAAGGGAACAATCTTTTCGGTGCACTCTGTGCATGTATTGGAACGAGTCCTTGGGTGTATCATGTGCTTCCAAGATGGTGGGGCTGTTGAATCCAAGATGGCGGAGAATTGTTTAAAGGTTGTAATATTTTTTAAATTTAAATATCGCGCCCTCTGGTAGCAACACTTGTTACTAAATATATCGATTAGCATTCGACCTATCGAATGGTGCTGAGCCCTGGCAGCTGAAATATGAAATAAAAGTAAATATATCGATTAGCATTCGACCTATCGAATGGTGCTGCGCCCTGGCAGCTGAAATATGAAATAAAGATATCGACGGTGGCACACTCTGGTAGCCAACTTGAGAATCAAGATGGCGGCACCTCTGGCAACTAATTTTTGAATTTGCCGCGCGATACTAGCGACATCTACCATCCAACTTGAGAATCAAGATGGCGGCGCCTCTGGCAACTAATTTTTGAATTTGCCGCGCGATACTAGCGACATCTACCAGCCAACTTGAGAACCAAGATGGCGGCGCCTCTGGCAACTAATTTTTTGAATTTAGCGCAATCTGGTAGTCTGTGCTGGAATTAAAGATGGCGGCTGTATAATAATTTTTAATTTCAAATGTGGCGCCTGAGGTATGTATTAAGGAAGGCAAAAACACCCTCCCCCATTTATCATAAACTTGCCGTCAGTACGTAGCATATATAGATTATTTATTCCACCATATTCCAATTGGTCTCGTGGTCTAGTGGTCAAGGCGTCCGCCTCGTAACCACGACATCCTGGACGTTTTCACGTCCCATGGATCGAATCCCAGCCTCGGCACTGAAAATATTTTAGTTAAAATAAAATAATACCTGCTGCTACCTGGTGGCGACCAACAGAACTATATGACGTCACACAAGATGGCGGCCTCCAGCAGACGAAACAAGATGGCGACCAGGAAAAATAAGATGGCGGCCTCCAGCAGACGAAACAAGATGGCGACCAGGAAAAATCAAGATGGCAGCCTCCAGCAGACGATACAGAATCATGACATCACGATTCGAAGTTGGTGGAAATTTGTAGAAATACAAAATGGCGGATTTGCAGATTTGCGATTTGCGGATTTGCGGATTTGTGAATTTGCGGATTTGTGAATTTGCGTATTTGCGGATCTCCGGATTAGCAGATTTGCAGATTTTCGGATTTGCGGATTTGCGGATTTGCGGATTTGCGGATTTGCGGATTCGCGGATTAGCCACTGGATTAGCGCATAAAAAACTAGATTTGCACATAAAAAACCATAAAAAATGCGTAAAAAACCATAAAAAATGGGATAATTCCCGGATTACCCCGCTCCCCCCTCGCCTATGTTCCAGAGTCGGCACGCTCTCCCTACTCATGTAGTTTCATAGCCACGCGGTTTTTAGCCATGCAGTCTCGCAGCCATGTATAACTCGTAACCAGCTAGATTTTTTAAGTCTCATAGCCTTGTGGCCTCATAGTCTCTTAGACTCGTAGAATTCTAGCCGAATATATTTGGAGTTGATGAGACAAAAGACAGTTAGAGTCTATGACTGTAGGAGCCAATGACTGATGGAGTCACTAGATTGATGGAATCAATAGACTGATGTAACCAATGAATATTGGAGCCAATGAATATTGGAGCCATTGACAAATGTGCTGCCTTTTCGATGATGGTGCTGCCTTTTCGTTGTCGGTGCTTCCAAATGTGCTGCCTTTTTGTTGATGGTGCTTCCGAATGAGCTTCCTTTTTTTGATGATGCTTCCAATTGTGCTTCCTTTTTTTCGATGGTGTTTCCAATTGTGCTTCCTTTTTTGATGGTGGTTCCAAATGTGCCGCCTTTTTGATTATGGTACTTCCAAATGTGCTTCCTTTTTGTCAATAGTGCTTCTATTTTTAATCTTGTTTTGACTCCAGTATTTTAGTAAATTGTTCTTGATTTGAATAGCGTATTATTCCATCCGGTGCATGTATATAAGCAAGTCCTAGACAGCAGGACGCTCAGTTTGTTACTAACGTTGACAGTGTAAGGATTACCTAGTTTGTTTCATGTGGTGCATAAGTCGTGTTAATTACCTGTTCTTGCGTACTCGATGGCATCTTTACCGACTTTAACGACGAAATAAATGGAGGTTGTTCCATCGACTGCGGGAACCATGACGTCAGCGTCGACGATGGTGGAGCAGATCGCGTCGGCAACGTCGATGTCAACACTGGAGGAGACTTCAACAGACGTGGTACCGCCAGCAGAAGAGCCTTTAATGCTGCTAGTGCTGGCTGCACAGGGAAACTCGGCGAACGCTGGTTCGCCATCAATGGAGACTTCAATGGTTGACTATTCGTAAACAAAAAACGAACATCGGTGCTGTTACTACGACAAGATTTTCTCAAACAACAGCTATGCTCGACGACACGAGAATAGAGAATGTGCTAAGAACCTTTATCGCAAAATAATTGGCTGTAAGAAATGTCACAAGCAATTTGCAAGACAAGATAATATGAAAACGCACATGAAGACATGCAAAGGTCTTGCTGCGCGGCAGCAAGTAAAGGTTTCTATACAACAACGATGCATTGATGTTCATAAGTGTATGCCTGGAGATGGTGCAACTAAGGCAACGTCAGTATCTGGATCGGGTCTGAGAGGCTCGTCTTCATCACCCCGGTATCCTTGCAGCTACTTTGATATGACGTTTGCATTTGCGCATGATGCACGAAGACATGAGAGAAGAAAATGCAAGAAGAGTCCTTCTCGCATGAAGTTTTGCTGTTATGAGTGTCATTAATGGTTTACTCGAATTGATCATTTCCATCGACATGCGAAAAATTGTAAAGGTGAAGTCCGTGCGCCTACTGCTGAACTACCGGCAGAAATTTCGACTCCTCGGTTTAGGTTGAAGGCTCGTGAGCGTACAAGCAAGAAAACCGATGTGCAGCAACCGATTTCTATAACGTCTGGACATGAAAATAAACCTAAGACTGTGTTCGAGGCATTACAAGTGAACGATAATGGCTTCTACTTGGCGCAGTCTGCATTTCGTGGAACATTGAAAGACTACTACTATTTAAATACATTAGGTGAGTAGAAAGACATTTGCAATTTTCTTGATGATATCAGAGAGGACATAATCAATCAGCTTACTGATGACGTAGCTACAAACTGACTTTTGAAGTATAACTTGTGGTTGGACGGTATATATGGAAAGCCATATCCATTCGATGACAAAGTGAATAATTGTGCTTTCAAGACTTCGGCTGCAGTAATATACAGTTCTGACGATGTGCAGCAAACTGTTAAACATGGTATCAAGAAACTCTGTCAGTAAAGGTTCCGGTTGGTCTCTGTCTAGTATAAACCGATTGGAGCTAAGAATTAGTCATTTCACACCGATTCGTAAATAAATGTTTATAAGATTGCTGGCTTTCACAAGTGTTCCCTTAGTAGAATAGAAATTATGCAATAAAATTTTTCTTTAAAAGAACTTACGATGTGGTATATTTATCAAACCTTACACCTTTCTGGTATTTAAATTAAATTAAATTTTAGCTTAGTTCGGTATCGAACCAAGTAAATATTCAATAGGTAAATTAATGTTTGATTTTATATGAATTTAAAACTTTTATAAATTTATGGGTCAATAAATACAAATTTCCAAGATGGTGGACATAACGGCTTACTGGAGGCTGCTAGTAGAGGATTTAAAGTTTCTCTTTTTATGATTATGGCCGTGATTTTATTGAAGATATTATTTATTACATAAAATTATTTTTTGTATCGGCCAGGGATCGAACCAAGTTTCGAATGAATCATAATTGAATGAGTGAATTTTTTTTGAATTTTAGAATTTTTCCCGAATTTCTAGCATTGAAATTACAGATTTTCCGAATGGCGGCCAAATGACAAGATGGCGGGTGTCACAGCAATAATAATAAATTATTACTGCACTCTAGCGGATAAGAATTAAAATAACATGGCATCAGCGCACCCTAGCCAACGATACAATGATGATGGCTTCCAGCAGACGAGGACAAGATGGCTGACATGACGTCATGCTAACTGGAGATATATATGCTATGAACAAAGTGGTGGGGGTCAGTCTGCCAGCACCCACCACAGGGAAAGGATCGGTTGCCATTTTTATTTTTTTTTGCACTCATCGGGTTTGAACTGTGGACTCCGAGCTCAGAGTCGTAAATGTATTTTTTTATATTATTCATCAAAATTTTATTATTGTAATTTTTTTTATAAATGTAAAAATTTTTTCCATTAAAATCGGTTAATAAATAAAAAAAATTTAAAGATGGCGGCCGTATTGGTAATTGCAACTATGACGTCATATTCCAAAATGGCGGAAAACACAACTTCGGAATGTTCGAGAAAACAAAATGACGTCATCCAAAATGGCGGATCCAAGATCGCAGATCCAAAATTGCCGTTGGGGTCAAGGTCAAGTCCTGATAGAGGCTTAAGTGTGGCTTGAGTTAAGGATGCTTAAGCCTCTTTTAGGACTTTTCTAAGTGCTCGTATTTTTAAGGACTAAAATGGGAATTTTTTCCTTAAATGGGAATTTTTGAGTCATTGTGAGTCATTTTTGAGGAATTTTGAGGAATTTTTGAGTCAAAAATGGCCACCGTGATGTCACAATCCAAGATGGCGGTCGGCACCTCGGCACCAGCGCCTGGCGCCTGTTTCCGGAGGAACTATTATATACTACTCGTATGGAATTTGTATAAATTAGAGAAACCTTCGACTCAGTCAAACATTGGCACATATACCATCAACGCATTCACGATATGACATAACAACAATAGATATTCCGGTGCAGCCGCTCGTCGAGACGCCGAGGAACGTCGCCAAAAGGAGCAAGAGCACGTGAAAGAAGAAGAGAGGCAGAAACAAGACAAGAAGCGACAAGAAGAGCAGCGGTGACGTGACCGGCAGTTGGAGTATGCATTAGCGTTGTGTCGCCAGCAGAAAAATTGTCCAGAAACAATATTGGCGAAAGTGTTAAACTTAATCCTTATATTCTCTGAATTATTATCTAGTAGGGTGTGTTAATGTATTAAATATCTTAATTTAAAAAACTTGACTCTTGATTCATATTCGTTTGAATTAGTAGTGTATGATTCCATAGCGTTAAATCCTGATTTTACATGTACTTTTCTGAAAAATCACGAGAAACCTATTTTGCTACCTGATACTAGTCAGTCAGATAGTTGCATTAATAATAACACATTGTAGTATTTATGTCCACTGTGATATAGTACAATCTGTATCCCATTTACAAATGACTGTGATCACTACAATTCATAACACGATTTCAGGAGTAACGTGACGTGCGTTGCAGTGATAGGTAGCTACAGTGCACGTTACTTGAAGTTAGTACGGAAACGTTGGGTCATTTGCACATTATACTTTGCACCTCGAAGAAGCTTTGGGTACGGTCTCTGTAATACTATAGTGATAAGATCATATCTACATCAATGTGCTTGCCAGCAATAACATTTTGATAATGGCGGTCGGGATCGTCCGTTCCTACATTTTATCTCAGTGTTGAAACTGGTTCGTTTTCTAATTTAACGACACTGTGGCGCAATCTATGTCCATATGCAGTTACAGGTAGAACTGTAATTGTCTACAACCCGTTTGGAAACTATTTTTGTTTAAGTGGGTGGTTATTCATGGATTAAGTAAAGAAAACCTTATTTATACATTTGAAGTTCGTATACTAGAAACACGCGTAAGGTAGACGCCAAGCTGCCGTGCTAGCATAATGGTGTAGTGACTTCCATTTATTTATTCTGTTTTATAATTCAACATCATACTTACTTTATGCTTAAATATAAATCGTGTTGGCATACGAACTTAAGTTATATTTTGGCTGATAAGGAACATCGCTGTGTGGTCTGTAGTAGTGTAGTGTATAGTATGTTTTGCACCCCACCGACACACAACTCTAGTCATCACGCCTCACAAAACATATGTAAGAGAAATTTGACATGCTATGCAGAGGCTATTAGCAACCTGTATACACACATTATTTACACCTCGCAGAACCTTTTCTGCACAACTTACTGTCATTCTAAAGTAATAGAACTACAAAAAAATGAAACTATAAATATTCAGCACATTAATATATTAAAATTTGTGTCAGTTTGACATGTGTCATCTTTATTTAGATTTACCTGTGATAGACCCGGAATCAATAACAGTACGAGCTGACTCAAGCAAAATTTCTGTACCTGTGCGGTCACCCGTTACATAATAATCCAAGACGTCTGAATTATGTTGGTGTATTTTACCGATGATCTCCTTGAATAGTTCTTTCACTTATCTTAACAGAATCACCGGTACCATATACCGGGATAGCCACGAACTGACGTGCAAGGAACAGTAATGATGAGAGTGATCTTTGCACTCGCGTTTAGGAGTTTCCGCTGCATTCGGCTTCTTTCCGCGCGAGCAGATGTCGCCAGCGGCGGGGTTGCATGTATTAGCCAGTCCCAACTGATGAGCAAGCTGTCTTCCTCCATCTTGTGGCATCGAAGCTGTACTCAACGGAAGTGAGTAAAGTTACTTCGATTTTATGTATCCCCCCCCCCCCTTGATTATGTCCATATGCAATTGAATATTGCATAAATTCAGTATGTTGAAAGGGGGCTCGGGCGGTCTAGACGGTATTCCCCTGGAAAGTTAGTGATCTTCCTTATAGAGATGTGATGGTAAGTCTGTTGGGTTTTGTCTATGTAATTGTTCACGCCGTGGCCGTCAGCTGTAAAGTGTGCATTACTTGCATCCAAGGATCATTTTATAAGACGCCTATAACTTCATCAAAATGAAAAAAAGATAACAATAGAGGGATACAAATATTGCTTTGGAATTCCCACAGCCATGTTTACGAGTTACCGGGTTATGCTTTTATAAAAAAGCGAGCCGTATAATAAACACGAAACGCCCCTCGTGCCTCAAAATTAAATTATTTTAAATTAATTAAAAAGAGCCTTGGAAACTGCTGGGTAAGAAAAATAAGAAAAATAAAGTTATTGACCAGAGGCGGCACGAGGTAGAGAACAATATAATTTGGATCTCCCTGACACAAGCAACTTGGGAGCTGGTGGATCTTTTAAGGGAAGAAGGTATATCATAAATAAATTAACACTACACAAGTAGCTTGGTCTATAGGTTCCCTGGTTTATTATTAAGGAATTTTTTGTTCGTATTATTCAAACCTGACAATAAAAATCTTAGTAATTAACAAAGTTAAAGGGGGGCGCCCCAGGATTATTTAAAATAATACATATTACACCTTAACAAAAAATTATTACATAATCAAAAATTAAAAAAAATTGCACCAAATTTGAATGTCCCAACAATTACATATATATATGAGTTTCCTCGATTTTACAGATTCTTGAGGATGACGTCCTTAAAACACTGCTCGCTGGTATCTTTGTTTTAGTTCCTTCTATTTAAGTGAAAAAAAATATATATATATCTCATATCTACCGGGTCTTTCCAGGATGACCTCGGACTGCGGGCCAAACTCTTCTAACCAGGGGGGGGGGGGGGGATCAGGTGGAGGTCCCGAAGATCATGCGGGGGCAATTTCTCCCTCCGTAACTTCGACCCTGTCTGAAACAGAGCCCAAATTCAAAACGAATTAGACTTGCTTCCAGACAGTGCTACACCGTCGGCGCAAAAGGCCAACAAACGGGAATGGGGGGGAAAAGGCCGGATTACTCACCCACCAGGGTGTAAAGTTCGGAGCTCACTAGGTGTCTCGCGCCGACATCAGGATGCCGCGGACCGAGAAGTCAGGATGCGCGGACGAAACCAGATTTTTTTAGAATTAAATAAGAATAAATAAAAATTTAACTACGCATGACTTTTCTAAAAACTACCTCTGCCTGGCTACTGTACAAACGGGATCACATCCCTTAAGCAAGCTGACTACATTCTCGTGCACACGAAAATCACCGTTCCCGCAAAAAGCCTCTTAGCGCAGAGGACGTAGAGGAGACGTGGTCAGTAGCCGAGGTCAGAGGGCTGAGTGCCCCGCAATCGGACAAAGCACCTAATTAAATCGGGCGGTAAAGCCCGGGTCAAAGGAGGGGGGTAGGTTCGGTTCTAAGCCGAAAATTTCCGAAGAAGTCCGAGGCGGGCGTAACAACAACACGACACGCGCGCTCTCTACCGGACCGAAACGAAAGCAACGAACACTCGACTTCTCCGGGCCGCGAGAGGAAAGCATAGTGCCTTATGGCACCGCGACGCTGCTTTCTAGCGGCGTAAGGGGTAACTACTTGAGGTGGTGAGCAGACCTGCCACCAGGTGTCATGAGGGTAAGCTCTGCACGCTGGCGACCAGGCCCGCGGTTACTTTTTCCTCCGCTAGATGTCAGGGATGTGTCTGTCGGACCCGGGAGAAGGTTTTTGCATCAGGTCATCGTCCCGTCCGGTCACCGCTCCTAGCTGAATTTCTCAGAACTAAAGTGAGGAGGAGAGAGAGGAAGGGGGGGCAGAAATAGCCACTAAGGTGGGAACGCAGCTCCACTGGAGACTGCTTCGTGACGAGACATGCTTTTCTCAGCAGGTCTCTACAAGGTAGCAGCTTGCAGCCCAGGAGCTGCTCGAAGCAGTTTTGGTCATGCAGGGAATTAAAATTACAAACTCGGGACGTGACTGCAGGCGAGAGAAATTTCAACCGGGCTGACCATGTCCACATTAGACAGCAAAATATTAGATTGGCTCCCTGGAAAGGGACTTCGGCCCACTGGCACAAAGTTTAAATCCGTGGCGTACACAGGCCTAACAAAAGTAAATCACCCCCATTAACAACCAGATAAATTAAAAAAATAGAAACCCCAAAAAATTTTAAAATTATAGAAAAAATTTAAAAAAAGTGACGAAATGCCTAATTTCCACCACAGTCTAGTTAATTGTTCACGCCGTGGCCGTCAGCTGTAAAGTGTGCATTACTTTCATTCAAGGATCATTTTATAAGACGCCTATAACTTCATCAAAATGAAAAAAAGATAACAATAGAGGGATACAAATATTGCTTTGGAATTCCCACAGCCATGTTTACGAGTTACGGGGTTATGCTTTTATAAAAAAGCGAGCCGTATAATAAACACTTATATGATAAGATATTCTTGGACCAAATCTGTCGAAAATTTCATTACTATGATAAAAAAAAACAATTTACAATGCATCTTGCGTCTTAATATTGCGGGCGAGAGTCTGTTACATCTTTTAATAGTCACTATCACTATAGTGTATCGTACCTATAATAAATTGTACTATACAATCTTAGTAAACGGTTAACAGTGTTTAAAACATTCAGTATGTTGAGAAAATGTAGGTAGACGATGCGACTATGAGTATCGTACCACTTTTCGTATAGTAAAGTCGTTAAATCTCTGTACGGGAATAGACCATTGTCCTCGGTGCCGGCCTCGTAACAACGATTAACTGTAAGTCCATAATAGTACTGCTGTACTCTCATGGGTAAGGCCAGTTCAGGCATTTTTAATTTATTACAGGAAAAAATATCTACGAAGCATTATGGCATTGTGTGCGTGAGAAGAGCGTCAATTAACAATCTCAATATTGAGGGTTGCTCAAAATGTTGTTGAAAGAATAATTTTTATTCCCGTAGTAGTGGCTATTATGACTATTCGCTATGTATGCTACAGTCGAGCGTCATGTTCACGTTATGCAAAAGGGGTAAAGTGGTGTATGGCCTATGGAACGTGCGCGACCGCTGCATTTGACCGAAGGAGATAAACCGACGAGAAGTATGTTTGTTTCTGGAGTTCCTACTTTTGTTCTGTGAGAAGTATATTGTATAGCTTGCTTATTTAGATTCTCGGTCGTTGTGTGACGGTCCCACGGTTATGACAAATATTCTAGTAAAGGCTTGGATGCTTGCTGAGTTTATATAAGCATATATAATACAATGGTTGAGAGACCCTTTACAAAACCTTACTTAGTAATAAGTGTATTGGAGTCTTTTTAATCATCAGGATTTTCCATTAAAGAAACCATAAAAAACAACAAATTTGTTTAGGTATATTGTGCTGGTCTCTTATTTTGGTTTTCGTATGAGATTATAGAAATTAATCAACATTATCATGTGGCTGGATAAAAAAGAAACGGCCCTTAGTACATAATGTACTTATAAAAACATAGATATAATAACTATCATTGTAAAACTGTAATAATTCCCAAAGATTTTCAGTGCATTGAAAAAAAAAAATGCTGTTGCTTCCCCTAAATATTGTAGTTTAGCAGAAGTGCAGGAAGTAGCATATTGAGGAGGCTTCCTCAGGACTGAAGAAGAATTTTGTGGCAAACCCTCAAAATGAAGGAAACCGGAGAAGAAACTCATTGATTTAAATAGTAAAAGCAGTAGAAACTTGAAACGTAAAGAAGAAGAAACGTGTAAACGTTGAAACCACTGCACAACTTATAATGCAGTGAATTATCATCAAATAAAATTAACACAAACCGACACTAGATTGTTACGTTAAAAGAAAAAAATAGGGGTAGAAGTTAAGAAACTTAGGTGGAAATGACCAAAAGTGGGTAGAGAATGCGTGTCATCACGACATGCCGACGGGGAGATGGCGCACAGGAGCATCCATGCTCCGGGGTGTGGCACAACACAAGTAAAATAATAAACTATACCAGCAACTAAACTTCATGTCGAAAGAGAAGAATAATTTGGGAACGAACTGAAGACGAACACGTATGCTGCGTCTGTGCACGACGGAGGTGTGCAAGAGTCTCCAGGCCTCGCTGCGGGAGCCGAGGGACGCGGGGAACCTGAGTATGAGTGCGCAGGGAGCCGAAAGTAGTGCGAGTGCTCGAGACAGGTCAAACATGGGAGTATTCGGGCCAGAGGAGGGAGAAAACAACTTCACAAGAAGTAGTCCGCGCAAGGCTAAAAGTGGTCAGGCCAGCACACTGCCGAGTTGCGAAAAGGATTTAGGCTACAGCCAGATAAGCGTTATTTGCAGCGGCTCGTGCGCTGCAAAATGTAGCCAGGAAATGCCTCGCATGGCAGCAAGCGTGGCTGACCGGACGCGCCGCAGCAAGTGAAGCGAGCTGCGACACGCGCGTCACGCAGAACGAATAGGACCGGACCCATTTCTGCGGCAGTATACCGGCCAGACGGGCGACATTTGCAGCAGACGGAGGAACGAAGAGCCACGCACGGTGATCTACGTAGCGCGCAATGGATTTTAGTTTTATTGACAGTGAACGAATTATAATGGAAATTCTTCCACTCCTATACAGTCCCGCATAACGGTGTTCTGTTTTGCTAACACACCACTCACAGTCAAAGCTGATAGCAGGTAAATAAATGAATGCACCGATATTCGGTAATACTCATGAAAATTTTTGGGGTACTGCTTCAGTTTTTCATGCAGTAGTATATACTTCCCCTTTGTTGGACGTTCACTAATTAAAGGGTGTAGCCATAATTTCCTTCGACGTTTTCGTCGTCGATGTACAAGTGCTGCTACTACTGCAGCTTTCTCCACGATATACCTAGCGGGAACACTACAATGAACTGGCTGCAGCGAGCGCTATTTGTTGCACGTGTGGCCGTGTATCGTTTCACTTGCGACATTTCACGCCATTTTTCACGCGACATTTCACGCTCGTGTCTGGCCATGCGCTGCGACTTTTAACGCTAGCTTTATTTGTCGCGCTCAACATTGCTGCAAATAACGCTCGTCTGGCCGTAGCCTTAGGCTTGGGGCACGGGGAAATATTTTTGCGCGAGTGTACTGACACTTTTCCGTACAGATATAATATTTTAATTTGTGACATTATTTTAGTAATTACTGTTGATATTTATCTATGTTTATTTTTTTCAATACTATCATACTGTCTACTATAGTCGAACGCTATGATATTTTGTCTTTGGGGTGAAAAGAAAACAATGTAATATGTGAAGTTTGATGAATATGAAATATGTTTGTTCACTGGAAGAAAATGATTAAAAAAACAATATGTCTGAGTAAGTAATGCTTACATGTATTTTATATTCATTGTATTCTTACAAAATCTACGAATATAATATATAAATTATTGTTTATTCTGCTGGACAATGAATTACGGACAGTGCATCGAATAGGTCCAAATGGGGTTATGAGAATAATTAGTTCCGTATGAAATTAAAATTATTTCAATAGTAAAATAAATTTCATACCAGGATAACCTCAATTATAATAAAAGACACCGTAAACTCAGAGGTAGCAGTGTAGATTCTTTTTTGAACTCCGACTGATAACGCTAGCCACATACATACATATATTTATGCAGTTTCGTTTTTATCGTACTTAGGAACTCTCTGTGAATTAATGCAAACATTTAAATGTACAATAATTAGAACTGAAGACTTTTAATGGAAAAGGACACTTGATAATTTTCTATAAGCTCCAGCCTAAATTCCAGATTATTAGCAAGAGATAAATGCTCACGAATTAGTATTTAACTTACCATTTTTCAACTAAATAGTCAGTAATAAAGAGTCAAGTAACATTACAGAGAAGAAAAATTTTTCTGGCGCCAAACGTGGTGGCAGTCGTTATAGCGGTGCATATAAATATAAGTAATTGTATTATCCAATCTAAGGGAATATTATATTGATCATTTAAAGATTTGTTGATCCGTATTAGTCATGTCTCGATCGGGAAAATCTTCATATGCATTGAGGAGTCGCACAGAATTCATCAGTGAGGACAATCTTGTGGAAAACTCTGACAGTAATACCACTTCTGTTCCGTACGACGAACTGTCCACTGTCAGATCATTAGTAAATAGAGCGGAATGTGAACTAGAAAACCTACAGACGGGATTGGAGCGGCAGGTGGAAACCGCTGTTTTATCTACATCAGCGTGTCAGCAAATCCATGAAATAGCAATAGAACCTGTAGATGCAAGGTCTGCAGTAGCCGCAGAGACTACGATACCTGTAATTGCTAATGTTCTGGAGGCTGGTGGTATGTCCCAGATCATGGCCATGCTATCCAACCTACACACAGACGTGGCTAAGAAATTGGACCAGAATCAAGCTGAAATCAGACAATCTCAGGCGGAAGTGGTAGGCAGAGTGGAGCAAGCTCAAGCTTGTTTCGAACAGGTTAGCTCAGAAATAACTGCAAAATTCGAGCTATTGCAAATAGAGCTACACCGCAGACTGTAACAAGACAAGGTAGACACAGGAATAAAAATTACGCAGCTAAGAACTCATATGCAGTCAAGCTTGAACGCGCTTGAATCACGGTTAGAAAATCATTTGGCCCAGCACAATGAGCAAGTGGAACAGACAGAACAACGAGCATCAAGTCTTCTAGCTACTGCTACACGAGAACGAGAGGAGATGCAGTTAGCAACCGATGTGCTGAATACCCGACTGGAACAAGTGGAAGTGGTGACTGCAGTTCTACGATCCAAGATTGATGATCTGGCATCAACACCAGCACTTGTTACTACGCCATCCAGTTTTGTGCAACCGCCCATGGCTGATCCACTGATACCTACTGATAGGCAGGTGCAAGAGTACTCATCAGCTACAGTCTCATCAAACACAGGTAACACACCCTAGTTCACGCACATGCAGGGGGCTACACGAGAAACCATGCCTGCACCTACATAGTTAGATACAACAGTGGAAAAGTCAGATAAAGACACAACGGCAGTCCAGCACACTACGATTACGCAGGTAAATCCTGTCACTATGTACCACCACCCCGCGAAACACTGGGCAGAAGCCATGCCTACATTTGCAGGCAGGGTGACCGAAAACCCCATGCGTTTCCTGAAAAGGTTCGAAGATTACGCCAAGACATTCGACTTACAAGAGAATGAGAAACTCAAATGCTTGAACAATGCTTTAAAAAATCAAGTGTACTACTGGTGGGAAATGACATCGCCCCAAATACAGACCTTTGGACAGTTCAGAGAAGCATTTAAAACACAATTCTGGAATGTCAAGGTGCAGAGTAGCATTAGAGCACAGGCTCACACTGATAAATACGACCACAAGAAGGGCGTGTCATTGGAGACACACATAGCCAATGTCTTCGACAAGACCAGATATTTGGATTCTCCAATTACTCACGAAGAATTTGTCGCAGCCATTCTGGGACAAATGCCTGTGAAGTACCAACAACAGCTGACTGGAAGGCATTTCCAGAACCTTACTGAGTTTAGGGATGTGCTCATCAACTACGATAAGTTGGAGAGGCTCAACAAGTTTCAGAATGTCCGAGAAGAAAACAGCCGCCCGCCGGCATACAACAAGCCAACGCCAATGAATACATATTGGAAAAACAAAGATCGTGGACCGCGACGGGAGGATCGCCAGCCAGCGGTTAATACTATGAGTTGGTGGAGAATCGACCAAGAATCCCAGGACTATCAGACTCCGCCTGGCAAGTACAAGAAAGGCGGATCCCACAAGAAGAGGACTTGGTGGTCGAGAGGGAGGAAATGCAACAGTGACGACGAGAATGCATACCAGTCTGATGTCTAAAAGAGTAAACCGAATAGGCGTGAGTCATGGGCACCCAATCCACAGTCACCCAGGGAATACTATGACAGGAGGCAGTATCAGTCGGATGATGAGAGAGAGTCATCATGTAAGCAGAGGAGGACTGACGACCGCCATTCACGTGGTCACAGTCGTGAGGACACTCTGTGATGGAACAAATCCCCATCACGCACACATGCAACAGGATTTAACCAATCCGTCGGTGGTAAACCGATGAACACATTACAATTCACCACTTACCCGCCTTCTTTCACGCAACGTCCTCCATCCAACTACATATCCGAATTTCCAACCCAATGCAACATGAATCCTGTCGCTGCAGAATTCAAGACTGCAGTAAACAGCGCAGCACAGGAAAGCACCTGGACACCGAGGAAAGATGTCTATCCATCAATATCGGATGGACGTGCGGATCCCAGTATGTTAAACTAAAAAGGGTCCCGATGGTATCGCCCCGGATCGAGGTCCCTTATCCAGGCTCAGAGGTGCACAAACAGTCTAACAGCAGCCCGGTATACAGCTTTGTGACATATGAGAAACTAATATGTACAGTGTTGTTAAGAGAGAGTGAAAGAGAATTCCTATATCATGAATCCGATGATGACTTGCTACCACAACTTGCCAGGATGTGTCCAGGGATAAATGTTCAAGTGTGTGGTAAGGATGTAAATGCACTCATCGACAGCGGAGCAGAGGTATCTTGCATCAGTGAAGAATTGGTAACCACACTGGAGCAACAAGGTCAGAAGTTGCCCAAGATACCTGTTCCTGCAATGAAGATATTGGCGGTGACTTCTCGAGCAAGCCCTATAGTCAACCGGCAAATATTGCTTAAAAATATATGGACTAGGGTCACCCAAGAACTTGATGGCACTAATGGTGAAAGGATTGGCCAAACCACTTATTATAGGAGCCGATTTCCTGTATAAATTTGGCATAATCATAAATTTCCAACTGTGTACGATATCGGCCAGTGATTGTAACACTCCAGTAACTTTGAACCCTAATTGGCATGTTAGAAACAGCCAGATAGGTGTACTATGCAACCAGCCAATGCATAAGCAGGTATACACAGAACCACTTAGTACTGAGCTTGTGGCATCACTTGAAGACTTGCATAATGCCTTAAGGGAGGTGAAACTGGTAATGCCACGGCAAGTCAACCAGTTATTCTACATATTGGCTAAATTTCAAAATGTATTTTCGGAAAAACCAGGCTTAAACAGGTTCTACCAAGCCAAGATTAAGGTAAACGAGGACCGGGTTTTCCACCGAAAATCATACCCAATCCCTCACAAGTTCCTGCAGGAAGCTACAGCTTACCTACAACTGATGTTGGATTGGAAGATAATCAAGAGAGAAGCCAGCCCATATGTAAATCCGATGGTATGCGTCAGCAAGAAGGATGGATCTGTACGCTTATGTTTGGACGCTAGATCACTGAATGACATAACTATAAAAGACCGAGAATCACCTGTGCAGATGTCTGATATATTAAGATTATATCAAGGTGTGCATTTCCTGACAACCCTAGATCTCTCGTCAGGATACTGGCAAATACCCCTTGCACCTGAGTCCCAACAGTATACAGCATTTCTGTTCAGAGGACAACAGTATATCTTCTTAGTACTACTATTTGGACTGTGTAATGTGGTAGCAGACTTTACTCGTTGTCTTAGCACTACACTAGGACATGAATGCCAGGAATTTGCCAGGGCATATGTTGATGATATATTGATCGCATCATCAACATATGAGCAGCATCTGCAGCACATCCACACTGTTTTACAGAAATTGCAGGATGCTGGTATGACGGTAAAACTGAAGAAATCAGTATTTTGCAGGGAAGAACTTCCTTTCCTAGGACATATACTGACCCCAGAAGGGATAAAAACATATCCTGAAAAACTGCAAATCATTCAAGAGTTCCCTGTGCCTAGAAATGTGAAACAGTTGAGAGCATTTATAGGTATAGTGGGATTTTAAAGAAATTACTCTAACAAGGTGGCACATTTGGCAGTGCCTTTGTTTGATTTCTTGAAGAAAAACAGAACTTGGAGTTGGGAGGCAGAGCAGCAAGCCGCCTTCGAAAACTTGAAAACTTTATTCCTACAGGAACATGTCCTTTTACACCCAGTGCAAGGTAAACCTTTCCTCCTATACACAGATGCTTCAGATACGGCATTAGGGTGTAAACTCGCCCAGTGTGATGCCAATGGTGAAGAGAAAACGGTAGCCATGGCGAGCAGAACACTGAATGCAGCAGAGAAAAATTATACTGTAACTGAGCGTGAAGCACTTGCTATAGTAAGGTCACTACAGAAGTTCCGGGACCTGCTGTTAGGAGAAACAATTAAATTGCTAACCGACCATCAAGCCCTAACGTGTCTGAGGTCAGGCAAGCTGTTTGGAAGCCGCATCACACGTTGGTTTCTCCTCCTACAAGAGTATGATATTCAGATCGAACATATTAAAGGATCTGCTAACACAGCTGCAGACTACTTAAGCAGACTCCAAGAAAGTGATAATTCGGAAACTGGGTCGGCGAACAAACCTAGAGAATTTCTAATAGCATTGAATTCATCAGCCATAATACAGGAAAACATCAAGCTAAAGCAGCTATTAATAGAGTTGCCAACTAAACAAAAGGAAGATGAGTACTGTAGCAAGATAAAACAACAGTTGAATAGCAAACCACCTACACATCCAATACACAGACATTTCTGCGTATCAGTAGAAGGAGTGTTGTTTGCTCATCCAAAAAAAAGAACTTTGTACGAAAGCAACTGGAAGCCGATTATACCCGCTAGTCTGCGGAAGGAAATATCATGGGAAGTGCATACTGCACTTGGCCATGTGGGCAGCAAAAAGCTGAGCGAAGCCCTAAAGAGACAGTTGTACTGGCCTAACCTAAAACGCCAGGTGTTGCAAGTCACCAGCACCTGTGATGAGTGTCAGAAGGCGAAACCCTCTGGGGAAAAACTCCATGGTACTTTGCAAGCCATCATACTAAGTGCTCCAATGGAATTGGTAGCGTTAGATTTGTTTGGTCCATTGCCCAAATCGAAAGGAGGGGTACAGTATATTTTTGTGATACAAGACATATATACCAAATATACTAAATTATTTGCTATAGTAAATCCGACAGCCAAAGTTGTGTTGGCTAAACTGAAGTTATTTATCGACAACATTGGAAAACCTACTACAATCTTATCAGACCATGGTACACAATTTACTAGCATAGTCTGGCAGGAGGGTGTAAGAAAATTGGGATGTATACCCACTATGATATCAGTGAGAAATCCTAAATCCAATCCGGTCGAAAGACAAATGAGATCGCTAGGTTGTCTGTTGAGATCATTTTGTCACAATGCCCAGAAATCATGGCGTTACAAATTACCCTACATCGAGTGCATAATACATGCATACCACACTGTACATTGTACAACCGGAGTAACTCCTGCGGAAGCCTTAAGCTTGGATAGGTCGGTGGCGATACGACCTGATTACATACCCAGATGTGACAACGACACAGATCTAGACGAACTACCTACAGGGGAAGAGGTAAAAAGCTTCATTTACAGGAAACTAACCTCTGAAGCAGCAGCGAGAGCCAAGCGCAAGCCTGTTTCGAGAAAACAAGGATTTGAAATTGGTGAACTTGTGTTACGAAAGACCATGCCTGTCAGCCGCAAGTGGATTGGCGTGACTAAGAAGTTGTTTTTGCTATTCGAAGGTCCCTACCAAGTCACAGGGAAAGTACATGAGAACTGCTATGCTTTAGCTGATCCTACCACTGGTCAGTCAATAGGACGGCATAATATTACCCAGCTACGTCCATACAAACAACCTGAGATCAGGCTCTGAATTTGGCCTCAGTCAACAGTCAAGTAGTCAAAATGAGATGGGGTGAAGTAGAAATACTGACAGCTGAATATTTATTTGTTGATTATAAATATGTGTGTATTGAAATTATGTGGTAATACGCCAAGTGTGTACTTATGTGATGATGAATTGCCATCACACGCACGGGAAGTGTGTGAAGGCAGATACCTGTACCAATTTATGATGGAAGTGTAATACCTATCATTTCCCTGTGTCGAGGCGAAAGGTAGAAGCCTAGCCCGCACTGAAGGGAATATTGCAACAGTGTATACTGACAGAGTTCAGTAAGTGTCTATACCAATGTATATGTGTAACACTGTACATGTTGTTTGGTCACACCGAATGTGTGATTGTACATGGTATACTGCAGATCAACGACTCTACTGTGTGGCAACAACATCACTATCATACACATCAAGCTGTATTTTACATGGTACTATGTTATTGTTTATGATTTGGAAAAGCTGGAAGAACATATGCTAACACTACCTGTTATGAAGATTGCAAAAACTGACGAGTATGCCTATGGGTTGGAATGTACAGGACAAGCTTTAAAAAAAAAACTCTTTTGTCATATGGCCAATGCAGCAAAGCCTATTGTAACTTGTATAATGAATGTAAACCGTTATGTAAACAATTTTAGCCTATTAACTGTTATTGCTATTGTTAATTTAATTATCTATAATAAATTAATGAGAACTAGTTTTAATGAAAATTAGTAAAAATCTTTTTTGTTGATGAAACAATTTTCGTATAATCTAATATTGATCTGAAGCTGATACTAATTCGTGAGCAAACGTTAAGAAAAGAAGATATGGACCAGTAACGCTACACACAATCGTGTAGTAAGGGCTGTATAAACACGAGTGAGATCAGGAGAATATAAGCAGTGACGAACGATAAGGTGCGACCCACCTGTGGCGAGTGTTGTGGAGCTGGCCGACAAGAGGTGCAGGGTGGCCACAAGCATGCCTACTGCCTCAGTCGTCAAGATAACCTCGCGCGCTCCCGACCAGCGGCGTCGATTGCCTGTATTGACGTCATGCCGCGGCAGGTGCCGAGGGACCGTGATGTCACGTAGCCGTGCGATGATGCCGTCTAGAACCGCCCGGATGGTGAGCGACAGATGTGTCGGGGTGCCGAGGTGACATCTTACCCAGTGGTACCCCAACTGCTGCACTCCGTCCTGGTCGGTGAATACATGCAGAACGTGTGCAACGTGGTATAATATTTTCGTCGTCATACTCAACTCATGAATCCCATACACGTCGTGTTGTGCCATGTTTATTTTTTTACCGAGCAACGATTTACTTTTAACACTTCTTCGGCCGTGTGAATGGTAAAAGAAGGTTTTGTGTAAGACGATTTGATTGTGTTAGCAAGCCGCTGGACATGCATCCCACATCCAAATCGCCTGAAGCGGCTATTCTGTACTGACACTTTTCCGTACAGATATGATATTTTAATTTGTGACATTATTTTAGTAATTACTGTTGATATTTATCTATGTTTATTTTTTTCAATACTAACATACTGTCTACTATAGTCGAACGCTATGATATTTTGTCTTTGGGGTGAAAAGAAAACAATGTAATATGTGAAGTTTGATGAATATGAAATATGTTTGTTCACTGGAAGAAAATGATTAAAAAAACAATATGTCTGAGTAAGTAATGCTTACATGTATTTTATATTCATTGTATTCTTACAAAATCTACGAATATAATATATAAATTATTGTTTATTCTGCTGGACAATGAATTACGGACAGTGCATCGAATAGGTCCAAATGGGGTTATGAGAATAATTAGTTCCGTATGAAATTAAAATTATTTCAATAGTAAAATAAATTTCATACCAGGATAACCTCAATTATAATAAAAGACACCGTAAACTCAGAGGTAGCAGTGTAGATTCTTTTTTGAACTCCGACTGATAACGCTAGCCACATACATACATATATATATATGCAGTTTCGTATTTATCGTACTTAGGAACTCTCTGTGAATTAATGCAAACATTTAAATGTACAATAATTAGAACTGAAGACTTTTAATGGAAAAGGACACTTGATAATTTTCTATAAGCCCCAGCCTAAATTCCAGATTATTAGGAAGAGATAAATGCTCACGAATTAGTATTTAACTTACCATTTTTCAACTAAATAGTCAGTAATAAAGAGTCAAGTAACATTACAGAGCGAAGCACCGCGCTGGAAGGAAGGTGGGGAGAGGGTGTTAGTAGCGTGATACACTTTTGCACGGGATAAAAGAAATGCTGTGATAAGCACTTAAAAAAAAAAAAATTAATAACACTGCCGATAGGCGACACGATGCTGAAGATGCTGAGCCTTAAGGCTTGAGAATACTATATAAATATCTGATAATACAAATTTCATTAAAAAAATCTAAAATAATCACATAAATATCCCCAAAAATACATGAATTTTCATAAATTTCCTAAAAGTGGCACAGTTGCAAAAGATTTTTTCTAGAGACTTGCCAATCATGTTGCTGCAGAGTCTGTGCGCGTCAGGCATCGTGATATGTCGGAGATGCAATGACGAGAGCCCTATTCATAATGCCGTAAAGCTACGTCCATATACAAAACAGCTAAAAAAAAAAAAAAAAAAAAAAAAGGAAAAAAGTTTAACGTTGGTGCACTATATAATATTCACCACTGGACCTATAAACATAACTCTCTCCACGCCTAGATGCGTAACTTGGAAGTTATGGACAGTACGTTAAGCTGTAACTGACTGTATTTAAGTTTCAATGTTTTTGTGTGTGCTGTCGTCGTTGTGTTGTTGTAAATAATAGCCTACCTGTTTAGGTTCATAGTTATGGAATACTACGGTATTATCAGATTAACTGAAACTGTTTGTTTATTATTTTACGTTCGAGGTTATTCCGTTTCCCGGACTTTTCGACAGTGTTTTGTTTTGCTTCTCGCGTGGCAGCATGTAGAGCTCTTTCTGCGTCGTCATGACGACGTCTCATGTAAATAAATCGCACGGCTCTGGGACAGCTTCGATATGCCCATGCATGTTTTAAAGTGACATTTAATTGGCCTACTTGAAAATGACGCGTACGTGTCACGTCTGTGATTGTCCGGTTTTAATTAACAATGTATTTTAATCAAGATAGAAGAAAAAAGAGTGAAAAATGACGCCATTCTGCTTATAGTTGAGTTAATTCCCTCAAGGAATTTTATTATATGGCGAGTTTATTTTCAGTGTTTGCATCGTAAGAAGTACGTAAGTAGTATGTAAATGTTCCTCCGGAAACAGGCGCCGGCGCGTGGATTGTGATTGTCGGTCCGCCATCTTGGATTGTGACGTCACGGCGGCCATCTTTGACTCAAAATTCCTCAAAATTCCTCAACATTCCTCAAAATTGACTCAAAATGACTCAAAATTTCCCGTTTTCGAGGGAAAATTTCCCGTTTTCGAGGGAAAAATTTCCGTTTCGAGGAAAAATTATGATTTCAAAAAACCACAAATGTGTTTTGCCTTAGAAAGAACACAAATTCCTGATATAGGCTTAAGCATCCTTAACTACAGCCTCCGATAAGCCTCTTATAGGATTATGACGTCATCGTTGCAATTTTCGTTACGCTCGCCATCTTGAAAATCAGCAATTTTTATGTTAGAAAATCGGGAAAAATTTTAAAAATCATTAAAAAAATTCTTTGATCGAATAAAATAAAAATCTTAAAATCCACTGTTGCAGTTATCGTTACGGTCGCCATCTTGGATTATATAAATGTTGAATATTTCGTTACACCCGCCATCTTGGTTGAGTACCATGTCATTCTTACACTTTACGTTACGACCACCATATTGGATCCTATTAATGTTGCAATCATCGTTATGGTCGCCATCTTGAAATTTAGACGCCATCTTGGAAATCCGTAATTTTTATGTTAGAAAATCGGGAAAAATTCCAAAATTCATCAAAAAATTAACTTAATAGAATTCTGATTGATTATATCGATTCCCGTCCTTGGTTCGAAACCGGTGAGGGCAAAAAATAAAAATAATCAGATCCTTCCTCCACAGAAGCCACCTTCAGACTGACCTACCACCACCAATAACAAGGTATTTACCATCAGCTGGTATGACGTCATTTCCGCCATCTTGTCTTTGTCCGCTGGAGGCATCCATATTGTTTTCGTCTACTAGAGTGTGCTGGCGACATGTTGATATAACTTTCTGTTCACTATACCTTTAACCTCGTCTGTTGTCCTTGAACTTTGTCATTGACCTTGAACTTTGACCTTGACCTTAACTTTGACCTTGAACTTTGACCTTGAACTTTGTACTTGAACTTGAACTTTGACCTTGACCTTCAACTTTGACCTTGAACTTGAAATTTGACCTTGGTTTTGAAATTTGACCTTCATATTGAAATTTGACCTTGACCTTCTTATTTGACTTTGACCTTGACGACCATCATGGATCCGTCATTTTATGTTCAGTACATGCTACCAGGAGCTACCTCATGCTAGTGGTCATTGCCGCCATTATGTTTTCGTCTGCTGGAGGACACCATCATGTATGTACTCGTCTTACCATCATGCTAGTTTTATTCTAACCTGCTACAGTGCAGTAATCATTTATTATTACTGAGGTGCCCACCATCTTGAAATTTGTGAGCCATCTTGAAAATCCGTAATTATTTAGCTAGAAATGCGGGAAAAATTCCAAAAGTCTCCGATGAAATCAATTATTAATTTACAAATTGAATCGATGGATTCCTGTCCACGGTTCGATTTTTGACCAGTGACAGTTGTAACAAATTATTAAATAAATTTTATATTCTGTTTTCCATTTCCTTTCGTGGTGTTTATTAATCATTCACTCTACGAAAAACAACTCAAGTCAATATACCTGACCAACGAATTAATACAGTGCTGTTTATCATATTATGAAAGTCTAATTTTTCAATGATCTAAATAACCTATAAGCCGTTCATGTAAAAAGCCACACATATAGATCAATTGCCTTCAGTCCACGAGACCGAGTCATGTCATTATCAGACGTATAGGCTAGTAATTTCAGGACCGCATGACCTTCGTCGTTAGCTAATTATATTCAATTAATCCATCGTGACATTTTTATACATTCTAAAGGACCAAGTAACCATGAAAAATATTTTAGTAACACCAAGAGGTTTTAAACCTGTAAATATTCAAAAACTACATTTTGTACTACGCGCAATCAACAAAAAGGAAGCACCGACAAAGAAAAGGCAGCACCATCAACGAAAAGGAAGCACCATCAACGAAAAGGCAGCACATTTGGAAGCACCGACAACGATAAGGCAGCACCGCCAACGAAAAGGAAGCACATTTGGAAGCACCGTCAACGAAGAGGCAGCACATTAGGAAGCACCGACAAAGAAAAGGCAGCACCACCAACGAAAAGGAAGCACATTTGGAAGCACCGACAAAGAAAAGGCAGCACCGCCAACGAAAAGGAAGCACATTTGGAAGCACCGACAACGAAAAGTCAGCACCGACAACGAAAAGACAGCACCGCCAACGAAAGAGCAGCTCATTTGGAAGCACCAACAACTATAAGCCTGCACCGCCAACGAAAAAGCAGCACATTTGGAAGCACCGACAACGAAAAGGCAGCACCGCCAACGAAAAGGAAGCACATTTGGAAGCACCGACAACGAAAAGGCAGCACCGCCAACGAAAAGGCAGCACCGCCAACGAAAAGCAGCTCATTTGGAAGCACCGACAACGAAAAGGCAGCACATTTGGAAGCACCGACAACGAAAAGGCAGCAGATTTGGAAGCACCGACAACGAAAAGGCAGCACCGACAACGAAAAGGAAGCACATACGGAAGCACCGACAACGAAAAGTCAGCACCGACAACGAAAAGACAGCACCGCCAACGAAAAAGCAGCTCATTTGGAAGCACCAACAACTATAAGCCTGCACCGCCAACGAAAAAGCAGCACATTTGGAAGCACCGACAACGAAAAGGCAGCACCGCCAACGAAAAGGAAGCACATTTGGAAGCACCGACAACGAAAAGGCAGCACCGCCAACGAAAAGGCAGCACCACCAACAAAAAAGAAGCTCATTTGGAAGTACCGTCAACTATAAGGCAGCACCGCCAACGAAAAAGCAGCACATTTGGAAGCACCGACAACTAAAAGGCAGCACCGCCAACGAAAAGGCGGCACATTTGGAAGCACCTCCAACGAAAAGACAGCACATTTGGAAGCACCGTCAACGAAAAGGCAGCACCATCGACGATAAGGAAGCACATTTGGAAGCACAAGTTACGAGAACTAAGTTTTAGTTAGAAATCAGAATACAAGAAATAAAAACATTAAATTTTTATAATTCAAATTATTTATTTTATTTCTGTACATTTTACAAATGCAAGTAAAACAAACCATTATTGTATGTAGCCAGCTTCCTTCAGTTCTTTGAGTATGAAGGATATTTCTTTGATGCACGAATAGTTTCCTGCACAAAGCGAGCCATGTAGAAGTCTTAGCCGGTCAACCAATATGTTTGGATCTTTCCATGATGTGTAATCAATCAATCTCTTCTACCACCATTTTACTTGCTTGTTTATTATAAATATTATGATCTCTGGTGTATTCCGTTTTAACAACCTCAGGGTAACTTTCATTATCGAGATAGTGATCATCACAAGCTTGATCAGATTTATTTAATATATCTCGACGTTTCCATTGTTTCGGTCTCAGGACACCGACACAGTCTTCGATCTTGCCTGCTTTAGCTGCTTCATCGCAGTCTATGCCTTTGTCAACAGCCTCAGAGTCGCTGTAGCAATCACCGTAGAAGGCATCATTTTCACCCAGATTACCGTAAGAATTCGATGCCGATGATGTCGAAGTGTCTTCATCGTCTTCATGCTTCCTTTTTAGGAGTCCATCATTTTTACAGAGTAGGAAAGATCTACTTGAATTCGGCTGGAATGTATTCTCACTTTTCACGTTAAGGATTCTTCCATTGTCTTCATTCTTCCATAAATCATCATCATCCTTCAATTTAAGTTTTTTATCGAGATCGGAAGAGCCGCGTACATAATCTCTCCCAAGACAAGGAAAATTATTGTCGTAATGCAAATCGCTCTTCCTTAGCATAGTAGAGCCATCGTTGTCCTCTAGCTAGTAAGCAGGCTTGGCGTTACAAGTTCTGTCATGTCTTTTTAAGCTCTCCCTCCGCGTAAACGACTTGCTACATCTAACACAACTTATCATATTACGTAGTGGATTTTTATTACAGTCATTCTTCTCGTATTGTCTTCCATTCTTTCTCAAGATAAATTCTTTGCTGCAAAACTTACACATGTGTCCTTTCAATACAGCAACAGTCTCCGAATCAGGATTCATATTAGTTACTGAGACTATTGTCAGATGCAAACTGAGTGAATTAAATTAGATACATTACTTAAATAGAACTTTCTAAATATTTTAACAGCAAGAATTAAGTTACCTCATACAAAAGAAATTGTTTCATGTGGTTTCGATTATTAGCATGAGATGTCGCCACGTGTTGTGTTGAGTCATAATTTATTTAGTTCTTTTATGTGGTATGCGGGATGCTCACTAACGTTCGCAAAACAAGAATGGCTTCGCTAGACTTCAAGGAGAAGGAAGTTTGTCTTTCATGTTAATGCTTCTCAGCTGTCTCAAAGCATATTATTTGTCTGAGTAAAGTTATTATTTTTTTAATCCACCTGATAAAAATATTGTATGTTCTGATTTATTGACAGTATTTCACTGATTAAATGTAACTCTGAATAGAAATGACATGACTCAGTAAGTAAAAAATTCTTCATGCAGAGATAGATCTCTCACAAATAATAAGGAGGAGCACTCGGTGTTAACCATCAGATGTCTAGCCAGGAATAATCAGAAACTTTTGGAGAAAGCCATCAATATAATATCAAGATTAATCAGAAGCACTCGGAGAAATCCATCAGATGTCTAGTTAGGTATAATCAGAAGCACACGGAGTAAACCATTATAATATTATCAAGAATAATCGGAAGCTCACGGAGAAAACCACCATAATATTGTCAAGAATAATCAGGAGCACACGGAGAAAACCACCATAATAATAACAATAATCGGAAGCACACAGAGAAAACCACCATAATATTGACAAGAATAATCGTAAGCACACGGAGAAAACCACCACAAGCTTTCTTTGATATCATAAAAATACAGAAAAAATATTTAATAAATAACAAAAAATTTAATAAAAAATTTTATATAACAAAATAAAATACAAAAATACATCAACAGATTCTGCTAGCTTGTGAACTTCTCATTGTTGAGCAAAGATATAGTTCTTGTACAACCCAGAATTTTATGTATTTTTGTATTTTACTTTGTTATTTAAAATTTTTTATTAATTTTTTTGTTATTTATTAAATATATTTTCTGTTTTTTTATTATATCAAAAAAAGCTTGTGGTGGTTTTCTCCGTGTGCTTACGATTATTCTTGTCAATATTATGGTGGTTTTCTCTGTGTGCTTCCGATTATTGTTATTATTATGGTGGTTTTCTCCGTGTGCTCCTGATTATTCTTGACAATATTATGGTGGTTTTCTCCGTGAGCTTCCGATTATTCTTGACAATATTGTGATGGTTTACTCCGTGTGCTTCTGATTATACCTAACTAGACATCTGATGGATTTCTCCGAGTGCTTCTGATTAATCTTGATATTATATTGATGGCTTTCTCCAAGTGTTTCTGATTATTCCTGGCTAGACATCTGATGGTTAACACCGAGTGCTCCTGATTATTTGTGAGAGATCTATCTCTGCATGAAGAATTTTTTACTTACTGAGTCATGTCATTTCTATTCAGAGTTACATTTAATCAGTGAAATACTGTCAATAAATCAGAACATACAATATTTTTATCAGGTGGATTTAAAAAATAATAACTTTACTCAGACAAATAATATTCTTTGAGACAGCTGAGAAGCATTAACATGAAAGACAAACTTCCTTCTCCTTGATGTCTAGCGAAGCCATCCTTGTTTTGCGAACGTTAGTGAGCATCCCGCATACCACATAAAAGAACTAAATAAATTATGACTCAACACAACACGTGGCGACATCTCATGCTAATAATCGAAACCACATGAAACAATTTCTTTTGTATGAGGTAACTTAATTCTTGCTGTTGAAATATTTAGAAAATTCTATTTAAGTAATGTATCTAATTTAATTCACTCAGTTTGCATCTGACAATAGTCTCAGTAACTAATATGAATCCTGATTCGGAGACTGTTGCTGTATTGAAAGGACACAGGTGTAAGTTTTGCAGCAAAGAATTTATCTTGAGAAAGAATGGAAGACAACACGAGAAGAATGACTGTGTTAAAAATCCACTACGTAATATGATAAGTTGTGTTAGATGTAGCAAGTCGTTTATGCGGAGAGAGAGCTTAAAAAGACATGACAGAACTTGTAACGCCAAGCCTGCGTACAAGCTAGAGGACAACGATGGCTCTACTATGCTAAGGAAGAGCGATTTGCATTACGACAATAATTTTCCTTGTCTTGGGAGAGATTATGTACGCGGCTCTTCCGATCTTGACAAAAAACTTAAATTAAAGGATGATGATGATTTATGGAAGAATGAAGACAATGGAAGAATCCTTAACGTGAAAAGTAAGAATACATTCCAGCCGAATTCAAGTAGATCTTTCCTACTCTGTAAAAATGATGGACTCCTAAAAAGGAAGCATGAAGACGATGAAGACACTTCGACATCATCGGCAACGAATACTTACGGTAATCTGGGTGAAAATGATGCCTTCTACGGTGATTGCTACAGCGACTCTGAGGCTGTTGACAAAGATATAGACTGTGATGAAGCAGCTAAAGCAGGCAATATCGAAGACTGTGTCGGTGTCCTGAGACCGAAACGATGGAAACGTCGAGGTATATTAAATAAATCTGATCAAGCTTGTGATGATCACTATCTCGATAATGAAAGTTACCCTGAGGTTGTTAAAACGGAATACACCAGAGATCATAATATTTATAATAAACAAGCAAGTAAAATGGTGGTAGAAGAGATTGATTGATTACACATCATGGAAAGATCCAAACATATTGGTTGACCGGCTAAGACTTCTACATGGCTCGCTTTGTGCAGGAAACTATTCGTGCATCAAAGAAATATCCTTCATACTCAAAGAACTGAAGGAAGCTGGCTACATACAATAATGGTTTGTTTTACTTGCATTTGTAAAATGTACAAAAATAAAATAAATAATTTGAATTATAAAAATTTAATGTTTTTATTTCTTGTATTCTGATTTCTAACTAAAACTTAGTTCTCGTAAGTTGTGCATCCAAATGTGCTTCCTTTTCGTCGATGGTGCTGCCTTTTCGTTGACGGTGCTTCCAAATGTGCTGTCTTTTCGTTGGCGGTGCTTCCAAATGTGCTGCCTTTTCGTTGGCTGTGCTGCCTTTTAGTTGTCGGTGCTTCCAAATGTGCTGCTTTTTCGTTGGCGGTGCTGCCTTACAGTTGACGGTGCTTCCAAATGAGCTTCTTTTTCTTTGGTGGTGCTGCCTTTTCGTTGGCTTTGCTGCCTTTTCGTTGTCGGTTCTTCCTAATGTGCTCCTTTTTCGTTAGCGGTGCTGCCTTATAGTTGTCAGTGCTTCCAAATGAGCTGCTTTTTCGTTGGCGGTGCTGTCTTTTCGTTGGCGGTGCTGTCTTTTCGTTGGCGGTGCTGCCTTTTCGTTGTCGGTGCTTCCAAATGTGCTTCCTTTTCGTTGGCAGTGCTGCCTTTTCGTTGTCGGTGCTTCCAAATGTGCTGCCTTTTCGTTGTCGGTGCTTCCAAATGTGATGCCTTTTCGTTGTCGGTGCTTACAAATGAGCTGCTTTTTCGTTGGCGGTGCTGCCTTTTCGTTGGCGGTGCTGCCTTTTCGTTGTCGGTGCTTCCAAATCTGCTTCCTTTTCTTTGGCGGTGCTGCCTTTTCGTTGTCGGTGCTTCCATATGTGCTGCTTTTTCGTTGGCGGTGCTGCCTTTTCGTTGTCGGTGCTTCCAAATGTGCTTCCTTTTCGTTGGCGGTGCTGCCTTTTCGTTGTCGGTGCTTCCAAATGTGCTGCCTTTATGTTGTCGGTGCTTTCAAATGTGCTGCCTTTTCGTTGTCGGTGCTTACAAATGAGCTGCTTTTCGTTGGCGGTGCTGCCTTTTTGTTGGCGGTGCTGCCTTTTCGCTGTCGGTGCTTCAAAATGTGCTGCCTTTTCGTTGGTGGTGCTGTCTTTTCGTTGGCGGTGCTGCCTTTTCGTTGTTGGTGCTTCCAAATGTGCTGCCTTTTCGTTGACGGTGCTTCCTTTTTGTTGATTGCGCGTAGTACAAAATGTAGTTTTTGAATATTTACAGGTTTAAAACCTCTTGGTGTTACTAAAATATTTTTCATGGTTACTTGGTCCTTTAGAATGTATAAAAATGTCACGATGGATTAATTGAATATAATTAGCTAACGACGAAGGTCATGCGGTCCTGAAATTACTAGCCTATACGTCTGATAATGACATGACTCGGTCTCGTGGACTGAAGGCAATTGATCTATATGTGTGGCTTTTTACATGAACGGCTTGTAGGTTATTTAGATCATTGAAAAATTAGACTTTCATAATATGAAAATCGGCACTGTATTAATTCGTTGGTCAGGTATATTGACTTGAGTTGTTTTTCGTAGAGTGAATGATTAATAAACACCACGAAAGGAAATGGAAAACAGAATATAAAATTTATTTAATAATTTGTTACAACTGTCACTGGTCAAAAATCGAACCGTGGACAGGAATCCATCGATTCAATTTGTAAATTAATAATTGATTTCATCGGAGACTTTTGGAATTTTTCCCGCATTTCTAGCTAAATAATTACGGATTTTCAAGATGGCTCCCAAATTTTAAGATGGTGGGCACCTCAGTAATAATAAATGATTACTGCACTGTAGCAGGTTAGAATAAAACTAGCATGATGGTAAGACGAGTACACACATGATGGTGTCCTCCAGCAGACTAAAACATGATGGCGGCAATGACCACTAGCATGTGGTAGCTCCTGGTAGCATGTACTGAACATAAAATGACGTATCCATGATGGTCGTCAAGGTCAAAGTCAAATAACAAGGTCAAGGTCAAATTTCAAGTTCAAGGTCAAATTTTAAGTTTAAGGTCAAATTTCAAACTCAAGGTCAAAATTCAAGGTCAAGGTCAAAGTTCAAGGACAACAGACGAGGTTAAAGGTATAGTGAACAGAAAATTATATCAACATGTCGCCAGCACACTCTAGAAGACGAAAACAAGATGGATGCCTCCAGCGGACAAAGACAAGATGGCGGACATGACGTCATACCAGCTGATGGTAAATACCTTGTTATTGGTGGTGGTAGGTCAGTCTGAAGGTGGCTTCTGTGGAGAAAGGATCTGATTTTTTTTATTTTTTGCCCTCACCGGTTTCGAAACAAGGACGGGAATCGATATAATCAAACAGAATTCTATTAAGTTAATTTTTTGATGAATTTTGGAATTTTTCCCGATTTTCTAACATAAAAATTACGGATTTCCAAGATGGCGTCTAAATTTCAAGATGGCGACCATAACTATAATTGCAACATTAATAGGATCCAATATGGTGGTCGTAATGTAAAGTGTAAGAATGACATGGTACTCAACCAAGATGGCGACCGTAACGATAACTGCAACAGTGGATTTTAAGATTTTTATTTTATTCGATCAAAAAATTTTTTTATGATTTTTAAAATTTTTCCCGATTTTCTAACATAAAAATTACGGATTTTCATGATGGCGGGCGTAACGAAAATTGCAACGGTGACGTCATAATCCTAAAAGAGGCTTATCGGAGGCTGTAGTTAAGGATGCTTAAGCCTATATCAGGAATTTGTGTTCTTTCTAAGGCAAAAGACATTTGTGGTTTTTCGAAATCCTAATTTTTCCTCGAAACGGGAATTTTTCCCTCGAAAACGTGAAATTTTGAGTCATTTTGAGTCAATTTTGAGGAATGTTGAGGAATTTTGAGGAATTTTGAGTCAAAGATGGCCACCGTGATGTCACAATCCAAGATGGCGGACCGACAATCACAATCCACGCGCCGGTGCCTGTTTCCGGAGGAACATTTACATACTACTTACGTATTCTAAAAGATAAATTGTCTGAGCAGCCCTGACATTGAATGCATATCTCAGACATTTATTTTCCGTGAGTTACGGCGGATTTTGAGACGGTAATTAATCGTCCAGCTATCAGGTATGGCCGGCATTGTCCTCGTGTAGTGACGCCAACGCAATTTTACCGTTAATATTAATAAACATTATTCCGTATAGTACTAATTTCATAATAAACTATATAAACAGTGACATTTCGGCAGAAACCAGTAAATTAAATTCAAAATACTTCATAATACCTACACACAGGTCCAGTGGTCCTGCAGCAAGAAATCTCGTGCGTGAGCAAACTGGAGCAACCCCAAAACATTTACGTTTCGAACACTTTAAAGGAATGTTATACATTTTATTGTTTTAATATATTTATTTAATTTTGTTTAACATTCAGACTTTCTGCAAGAAACACCATAGACTGGACTATCCTAACTATCTCATATTTGTTTTTGTTTAAATATGACTCAACGTTTTTCTTATTGAGATGGTTAATTTAATAAACTAATATGATAACATTTGTTCAAGAATCTTATTTTTATTTCACAAGTTATACTCTTCTGGCGCCCAAAAGTAGTTACTTTATTGATAGTTCATCCGTATTAAAAAGAAAATAAATTTATTCGAAGACACGTTTGTGTACAGTTTGTTTAATCAGTTTTGCGTTAGCAGATCTAGGCTTGTTCTTTGTAGGTTTACAGGAATGTTTCACATGATGAATAGTGGCAAGCCGGCAGGTGCTCACCTGGTGTACAGGTAGAACCTGGCAGGAAGGCAGGTTCTGGAGGCCGCTCACCTGGTGTACAGGTAAAAACCTGGCAGGAAGGCAGGTGCTGGAGGCCGCTCACCTGGTGTACAGGTAGAACCTGGCAGGAAGGCAGGTGCTGGAGGCCGCTCACCTGGTGTACAGGTAGAACCTGGCAGGTAGGCAGGTGCTGGAGGCCGCTCACCTGGTGTACAGGTAGAACCTGGCAGGAAGGCAGGTGCTGGAGGCCGCTCACCTGGTGTACAGGTAGAACCTGGCAGGAAGGCAGGTGCTGGAGGCCGCTCACCTGGTGTACAGGTAGAACCTGGCAGGAAGGCAGGTGCTGGAGGCCGCTCACCTGGTGTACAGGTAGAACCTGGCAGGAAGGCAGGTGCTGGAGGCCGCTCACCTGGTGTACAGGTAGAACATGGCAGGCAGGCAGGTGCTGGAGGCCGCTCACCTGGTGTACAGGTAGAACCTGGCAGGAAGGCAGGTGCTGGAGGCCGCTCACCTGGTGTACAGGTAGAACCTGGCAGGAAGGCAGGTGCTGGAGGCCGCTCACCTGGTGTACAGGTAGAACCTGGCAGGCCGGCAGGTGCTGGAGGCCGCTCACCTGGTGTACAGGTAGAACTTGGCAGGCCGGCAGGTGCTGGAGGCCGCTCACCTGGTGTACAGGTAGAACCTGGCAGACCGGCAGGTGCATCAGGCCGCTCACCTGGTGTACAGGTAGAACCTGGCAAGCCGGCAGGTGCTGGAGGCCGCTCACCTGGTGTACAGGTAGAACCTGGCAGGCCGGCAGGTGCTGCAGGCCGCTCACCTGGTGTACAGGTAGAACCTGGCAGGCCGGCAGGTGCTGGAGGCCGCTCACCTGGTGTACAGGTAGAACCTGGCAGGAAGGCAGGTGCTGGAGGCTGCTCACCTGGTGTACAGGTAGAACCTGGCAGGAAGGCAGGTGCTGGAGGCCGCTCACCTGGTGTACAGGTAGAACCTGGCAGGAAGGCAGGTGCTGGAGGCCGCTCACCTGGTGTACAGGTAGAACCTGGCAGGAAGGCAGGTGCTGGAGGCCGCTCACCTGGTGTACAGGTAGAACCTGGCAGGCCGGCAGGTGCTGGAGGCCGCTCACCTGGTGTACAGGTAGAACCTGGCAGGCCGGCAGGTGCTGGAGGCCGCTCACCTGGTGTACAGGTAGAACCTGGCAGGCCGGCAGGTGCTGCAGGCCGCTCACCTGGTGTACAGGTAGAACCTGGCAGGCCGGCAGGTGCATCAGGCCGCTCACCTGGTGTACAGGTAGAACCTGGCAGGAAGGCAGGTGCTGGAGGCCGCTCACCTGGTGTACAGGTAGAACCTGGCAGGAAGGCAGGTGCTGGAGGCCGCTCACCTGGTGTACAGGTAGAACCTGGCAGGCCGGCAGGTGCTGCAGGCCGCTCACCTGGTGTACAGGTAGAACCTGGCAGGCCGGCAGGTGCTGGAGGCCGCTCACCTGGTGTACAGTTAGAACCTGGCAGGCCGGCAGGTGCATCAGGCCGCTCACCTGGTGTACAGGTAGATCCTGGCAGGAAGGCAGGTGCTGGAGGCCGCTCACGTGGTGTACAGGTAGAACCTGGCAGGAAGGCAGGTGCTGGAGGCCGCTCACCTGGTGTACAGGTAGAACCTGGCAGGAAGGCAGGTGCTGGAGGCCGCTCACCTGGTGTACAGGTAGAACCTGGCAGGCCGGCAGGTGCATCAGGCCGCTCACCTGGTGTACAGGTAGAACCTGGCAGGCCGGCAGGTGCTAGAGGCCGCTCACCTGGTGTACAGGTAGAACCTGGCAGGCAGGTGCTGGAGGCCGCTCACCTGGTGTACAGGTAGAACCTGGCAGGCAGGCAGGTGCTGGAGGCCGCTCACCTGGTGTACAGGAAGAACCTGGCAGGAAGGCAGGTGCTGGAGGCCGCTCACCTGGTGTACAGGTAGAACCTGGCAGGAAGGCAGGTGCTGGAGGCCGCTCACCTGGTGTACAGGTAGAACCTGGCAGGCCGGCAGGTGCTGGAGGCCGCTCACCTGGTGTACAGGTAGAACCTGGCAGGCCGGCAGGTGCTGGAGACCGCTCACCTGGTGTACAGTTAGAACCTGGCAGGCCGGCAGGTGCTGCAGGCCGCTCACCTGGTGTACAGGTAGAACCTGGCAAGCCGGCAGGTGCTGGTGGCCGCTCACCTGGTGTACAGGTAGAACCTGGCAGGCCGGCAGGTGCTGCAGGCCGCTCACCTGGTGTACAGGTAGAACCTGGCAGGCCGGCAGGTGCTGGAGGCCGCTCACCTTGTGTACAGGTAGAACCTGGCAGGAAGGCAGGTGCTGGAGGCCGCTCACCTGGTGTACAGGTAGAACCTGGCAGGAAGGCAGGTGCTGGAGGCCGCTCACCTGGTGTACAGGTAGAACCTGGCAGGCCGGCAGGTGCTGCAGGCCGAACACCTGGTGTACAGGTAGAACCTGGCAGGCCGGCAGGTGCTGGAGGCCGCTCACCTGGTGTACAGGTAGAACCTGGCAGGCCGGCAGGTGCATCAGGCCGCTCACCTGGTGTACAGGTAGATCCTGGCAGGAAGGCAGGTGCTGGAGGCCGCTCACCTGGTGTACAGGTAGAACCTGGCAGGAAGGCAGGTGCTGGAGGCCGCTCACCTGGTGTACAGGTAGAACCTGGCAGGAAGGCAGGTGCTGGAGGTTCGCTCACCTGGTGTACAGGTAGAACCTGGCAGGCCGACAGGTGCATCAGGCCGCTCACCTGGTGTACAGGTAGAACATGGCAGGCCGGCAGGTGCTAGAGGCCGCTCACCTGGTGTACAGGTAGAACCTGGCAGGCAGGTGCTGGAGGCCGCTCACCTGGTGTACAGGTAGAACCTGGCAGGCAGGCAGGTGCTGGAGGCCGCTCACCTGGTGTACAGGAAGAACCTGGCAGGAAGGCAGGTGCTGGAGGCCGCTCACCTGGTGTACAGGTAGAACCTGGCAGGAAGGCAGGTGCTGGAGGCCGCTCACCTGGTGTACAGGTAGAACCTGGCAGGCCGGCAGGTGCTGGAGGCCGCTCACCTGGTGTACAGGTAGAACCTGGCAGGCCGGCAGGTGCTGGAGGCCGCTCACCTGGTGTACAGGTAGAACCTGGCAGGCCGGCAGGTGCTGCAGGCCGCTCACCTGGTGTACAGGTAGAACCTGGCAAGCCGGCAGGTGCTGGTGGCCGCTCACCTGGTGTACAGGTAGAACCTGGCAGGCCGGCAGGTGCTGCAGGCCGCTCACCTGGTGTACAGGTAGAACCTGGCAGGCCGGCAGGTGCTGGAGGCCGCTCACCTGGTGTACAGGTAGAACCTGGCAGGAAGGCAGGTGCTGGAGGCCGCTCACCTGGTGTACAGGTAGAACCTGGCAGGAAGGCAGGTGCTGGAGGCCGCTCACCTGGTGTACAGGTAGAACCTGGCAGGCCGGCAGGTGCTGCAGGCCACTCACCTGGTGTACAGGTAGAACCTGGCAGGCCGGCAGGTGCTGGAGGCCGCTCACCTGGTGTACAGGTAGAACCTGGCAGGCCGGCAGGTGCATCAGGCCGCTCACCTGGTGTACAGGTAGATCCTGGCAGGAAGGCAGGTGCTGGAGGCCGCTCACCTGGTGTACAGGTAGAACCTTGGAAGGAAGGCAGGTGCTGGAGGCCGCTCACCTGGTGTACAGGTAGAACCTGGCAGGAAGGCAGGTGCTGGATGCCGCTCACCTGGTGTACAGGTAGAACCTGGCAGGCCGGCAGGTGCATCAGGCCGCTCACCTGGTGTACAGGTAGAACCTGGCAGGCCGGCAGGTGCTAGAGGCCGCTCACCTGGTGTACAGGTAGAACCTGGCAGGCAGGTGCTGGAGGCCGCTCACCTGGTGTACAGGTAGAACCTGGCAGGCCGTCAGGTGCTGCAGGCCGCTCACCTGGTGTACAGGTAGAACCTGGCAGGCCGACAGGTGCATCAGGCCGCTCACCTGGTGTACAGGTAGAACCTGGCAGGCCGGCAGGTGTTGGAGGCCGCTCACCTGGTGTACAGGTAGAACCTGGCAGGCAGGCAGGTGCTGGAGGCCGCTCACCTGGTGTACAGGTTGAACCTGGCAGGCAGGCAGGTGCTGGAGGCCGCTCACCTGGTGTACAGGTAGAACCTGGCAGTCCGGCAGGTGCATCAGGCCGCTCACCTGGTGTACAGGTAGAACCTGGCAGGCCGGCAGGTGCTAGAGGCCGCTCACCTGGTGTACAGGTAGAACCTGGCAGGCAGGCAGGTGCTGGAGGCCGCTCACCTGGTGTACAGGTAGAACCTGGCAGGCCGTCAGGTGCTGCAGGCCGCTCACCTGGTGTACAGGTAGAACCTGGCAGGCCGACAGGTGCATCAGGCCGCTCACCTGGTGTACAGGTAGAACCTGGCAGGCCGGCAGGTGCTGGAGGCCGTTCACCTGGTGTACAGGTAGAACCTGGCAGGCAGGCAGGTGCTGGAGGCTGCTCACCTGGTGTACAGGTAGAACCTGGCAGGCAGGCAGGTGCTGGAGGCCGCTCACCTGGTGTACAGGTAGAACCTGGCAGGCAGGCAGGTGCTGGAGGCCGCTCACCTGGTGTACAGGTAGAACCTGGCAGGCCGGCAGGTGCTGGAGGCCGCTCACCTGGTGTACAGGTAGAACCTGGCAGGCCGTCAGGTGCTGCAGGCCGCTCACCTGGTGTACAGGTAGAACCTGGCAGGCCGACAGGTGCATCAGGCCGCTCACCTGGTGTACAGGTAGAACCTGGCAGGCTGGCAGGTGCTGGAGGCCGCTTACCTGGTGTACAGGTAGAACCTGGCAAGCCGGAAGGTGCTGGAGGCCGCTCACCTGGTGTACAGGTAGAACCTGGCAAGCCGGCAGGTGCTAGAGGCCGCTCACCTGGTGTACAGGTAGAACCTGGCAGGCCGGCAGTTGCATCAGGCCGCTCACCTGGTGTACAGGTAGAACCTTGCAGGAAGGCAGTTGCTGGAGGCCGCTCACCTGGTGTACAGGTAGAACCTGGCAGGCCGGCAGGTGCTGGAGGCCGCTCACCTGGTGTACAGGTAGAACCTGGCAGGACGGCAGGTGCTGCAGGCCGCTTACCTGGTGTACAGGTAGAACCTGGCAAGCCGGCAGGTGCTGGAGGCCGGTCACCTGGTGTACAGGTAGAACCTGGCAAGCCGGCTGGTGCTGGAGGCTGCTCACCTGGTGTACAGGTAGAACCTGGCAGGCCGGCAGGTGCTGGAGGCCGCTCACCTGGTGTACAGGTAGAACCTGGCAGGACGGCAGGTGCTGCAGGCCGCTTACCTGGTGTACAGGTAGAACCTGGCAAGCCGGCAGGTGCTGGAGGCCGGTCACCTGGTGTACAGGTAGAACCTGGCAAGCCGGCTGGTGCTGGAGGCTGCTCACCTGGTGTACAGGTAGAACCTGGTGCGGACCTGCTCCGGCGACTGCGGCGCTGGCACGAGCCGGGAGAGGGACCACCACGGAGCCGCCATGGAGAAGCAGCCCAGCGGCTCGTAGCACGGCGTGTCTGCAACGTCAACCAGCCACCATCACGCAGGAGCGCGAACCCACATATCCCTCTCGTACGCCCTTGCTTTCATACTACTTTTAGCGGACGTAGGGTTTAACCCATTGATTTAAATATTTTGGTAAACGCAAATATACAACCAAAATAAAATTTAAAAAAAACTTCGAATAATCATTTGTACCTGATCTTGGTGTTAATGCAACACTGACATTAGGTAGTTATTCCTCCGAAGACGAAATAAGCAACAATACAGGACACTCGTTTAATGAAGTTTATATATGTTGATTAACATTCGATAATTTATTGCGGAAATAAAGAAGAATGCGAATAATAGTTTGTTATTATTATTTACAAATAATTTCGCTCTGGGTCGTTGAAGAGTTATGATAACGATTAAATTAAGGCTAAAAAAGCTACGATCACAGCCCAGTAGAACCTTGTCACATCGAGATTACAGAATCATTTAAAAATAATAATGGGTAAAAGACAACTACAAAGAACAAAAATATCCCGGTTTTATATTAAACGAAATACGTTCGGAAATGAACACAAGTATGTTAAATTTCGACTCTGCTTAGCAGAGCGTCTGTATTCATCGCGTCACCACCTACAGTCAAGCACTCTCTGTACAGTACAGTTCAAATGGTGCACACTTACTAAAACAATATTTCTGCCTGTAATTATTAGAGTAACGGGCGTTTTAATGATTCAAAATATTATATTTGTATATGTTTAACTATTATCTTAATTGTTCAGACTTCTTTATTTGCATATAATTTATGTTTATTTGATCCTCCGAATAAGGGTAGGTACCCATAGCCCCTAGAAGTGCCGAGTTACCTCAGGCTCACCGTAGCACTGTTGTTCCACACGTCCTCACTTCACTCCCAGAAGTGAAGAGTTACCTCAGGCTCACCATTGCACTGTTGTTCCACACGTCCTCATTTCACTCCCAGAAGTGAAGAGTTACCTCAGGCTAACCGTAGCACTGTTGTCCCACACGTCCTCACTTCACTCCCAGAAGTGAATAGTTACCTCAGGCTCACCGTAGCATTGTTGTCACATACGTCCTCACTTCACTCCCAGAAGTAAATATTTGCCTCTGGCTCACAGTAGCACTTTTGTTCCTTAGGTCCTCGAGTCACTTCAAGAATTGCCGAGTCACCTCAGGCTCACCGTACCACAATTTCCCCACACGACATGGCATCACGCACAGTAGTAATTATATACCTCTGGCTAACCGTAGCACAATTATCCCACACGTCCTCGAGTCACTTCAAGATGTTCCGTGTTACCTCAGGCTCACCGTAGCACTGTTTTCTTACACGTTTTCGCGTCACGCCGAGAACATGATCTGCCGCGGTCAATGGAGACCGTACTCGCCAGTTCACGTGTGGTGGTCGTCGTGGGTTCGAGCTTAACACCCATGGACGTCTCGCGTTTCTGAGCGCTGAAGTGACAAGCTGTTCGGAATCCACTACAATAACTTCGGTAGTCCTGTCGTCCTAGATTCTGCTAGCTTGTGAACTTCACATTGTTGAGCAAAGATTGAGTTCTAGTACAATCAAGAAGTTAATGTATTTTTTGTAATTTTTTCATTTAAAATTTTTATTATTTTATTTTTATTTATTAAATATTCTTTTCTGTAATTTTATGATATCAAAGAAATGTGTGATGGTTTTCTGCGTTTGCTCCTGATTTTTCTTGTCAATATGTTGATGGTTTTCTCCGTGTGCTCCTGATTATTCTTGCCAATACGTTTGCTCCTGAATATTCTTGTCAATATGTTTATTGTTTTCTCCGATTGCTCCGGATTATTCATGTGGTTTCTTCAAGTGCTTGTGTCTGTTCTGAGAAACCGCTCTCTGCATGAAGGATTATTTACCTAATGATTCATGACATTTTATTTTGAGTTACATATAATTCGTTAATTTCTGCAACTAAATCAGCACTTTCAATTTTTTTACCAGGTGGAATTTAAATAAATAAACATTCATTATTCAGTCAAATAATATACCATGAGACATATGTGAAGCATTAACATAGAAGACGAACTTCCTTTTCCTTGGTGTCTAGTGAAGCCATCCTTCTTTTGCGATCGTTAGTGAGCCTCCCGCATCCCACATAAAATAAATAAATAATGAGTTGCCCCTCGTGCCTCAAAATAGAATTATTTTAATTAAATATAAAGTCCTTGAAAACTGCTGGGGAAAATACAAAGAAAATTAAAATTAATTACCAGAGGGGGCATGAGGTGGTGCACAAGACAAAATTTACACTCCCTGCACACTAGTTACTTGGTGAGTTCGTGGATCGATTAAATGAAGAAGGTATTTGATAAATAAATACACTTCATCGGTAGCCGGGTCTACTGGTTTTCCTGGTTTATTATTAAGAGATTTTGTTTTCGCATTATTTCAACATGACAATAAAGATCTTAGTAAGTAACAAAGTTAAGGGGGCGCCCCGGGATTATTTAAAACCATACATATACACCTTAACAAATAAATGATTACATAAACAAAAATTTAAAAAATTGCACCAAAATTTAATTCTCCCAACGATTACATATACATGAGTTTCCTTGATTTTACATGTCCCTGAAGATTACTTTCTTAAAGCCCTGCTCGCTGGTATCTTGTCAGTGAATTTAGTTGATTCGATTCAAGTGGAATATATATATATATATATATATATATATATATATATATATATATATATATAGCTTATATCACCCAGGTCTTCCCAGGGTGACGTCGGACAGCGAGGAAAACTCTTCTAAAGGGGGAAATCAGCAGCAGGTCCCGAAGATCATGCAGGGAGCAATTTCTCTCCCCGGAAACTTTGACCCTGTCAAACAGGGTGTGAAATCAGGGCTCGCGAGGTGTCTCGCGCCGACATCAGGATGATGCGTACCGAGAATTCGCGGAAGCGCAGAAGAAACTAAAATTTTTAGGAAGGTAAAAAAAAATAATAAAATTTAACTAAACATGACTTCTTCTAAATACTACATCTGACTGGCTACTGTACAAATGGGATCACATCCCTTAAGCAACTGACTACATCCTTGTGCACACGAATTCGCCGTTGCCGCGAAAAGCCTTTTAGCACAGAGGACGCCGAGAAGACATGGTCAGTAGCCGAGATCGGAGAACTAAGTGACCGCGATAGCGGTCAAAGCTTCTAATTAATTCGGGCGCTCAGCCCTAAGAAAAAGGGGGGGAAGTTTCGGCTCAGGGCCGAAAAAATGCGGTGGTGCCCGAGGCGGGCGTGACAACAACATGACATGCGCGCTCTCTACCGGCGGCAACAGGAAGCTACAAAGAATCGACTTCTACAGGCCGCGAGAAGGAAGCATAGGGCTTAAGAACGCCGCGGCGACCTGCGACCTGCGACCTGCGACCGCTACATGTAACATTTTCTGTGCTACTGTAACTTCCATGCATGAACACACTATGTCCATAAAGTACTTAGTCCGTATAATCACTAGACTTGTTCATTTAATTGTCGTCATAAATGTATTTTAAAGATTCAAATTCAACTTGCGTGACCTTTTTGCAGCAAAGATTTTGATTATATCATCATAGCAAATAGAGGATGATGCTATCTTGTGTTCTAAGGAAATAATGCTCAAATTCGACAGTCTGTCTGCCTCATACTATTTTTTAAAAGTATTTTTTACAATTTACAATTTGCTGAAACTTCTTTCGCCTGAAGAAACTACTACAGGAAGAGTAAGAAATATATTAAGGGCTGTGGTCAGGTTTGAATATCCTTCTTCAATTCTGTGTTCGTGGATGAGCTTCAAGAGGGTCGCTGCAGATGCTGTTTTCAAAGTGTCATCAACTGCCAAGGCGTGATCTTTAAAAATTTCAATTTCTTGAACTATTTCTTCTCCATTGATGTCATCTTTGTATGTTTCAGACAACCAATTGGCTGCAGTCTTCAAATCTTTAGCTTCCGTTTTGTAGATGTTATTCCCATTTAAAAAGCTATACTTGTCATTAATTGCTTAAAGAGCCTGAAACCGGGATTTTAAGGCATTCACTATTCCATCGCCACTGCTTCCTCACAGCCAGTGGTACCACCCTCTCTGTCAACATTGTACTGTATTGGTATATAGGACGCATTAAAACTTTCTAACTTCTCCCTTTACAATTTTTTACGTTAATGATCCACTTAACATTTTTCTCATAGTATTTTAAAATAAATATTTTGAGACGTTGTATTGTAAATCATATTAGACATTCCTGGCATGCAAGTTAAAACATTTTTTACCAGTTACCAGTTGTAGTAGGAATTAAAAAGCAAGCGATTTCGGCACCCCCACAGCTTTGCGCCCGGGGCATATGCCCCGCTCGCCCCCCCCCCCCCTTGTTGATGCCCTGCACATTTGACCATATTTCTTACTAGCTGCAATACCCGGCGTTGCCCGGGCTGAACACAGGATGAGGGGGGACCTTTTTCGAAATCAGATGTAGTAAGTAAATTGTCTTCTTAATTGGAATGTCAAGTGTGCAAAATAATTTATATCACTTTCAGATCCCGACAGACGTTGTTCTGCCAGTGTATAGTTATTTACCAGTATAAATCTAAAAGTTGGCGGTCTTTATGCAATCTATACCATATAAAGCACTATAGAAAAAAAGCTGAAAAATAATAGATTACTAATATTGAAAGGATTCCATTATGTAGCTAATGCTCGGCATGCATTGCAATGCCTCATTCAGTTTTGTTTTGTAATATGTTTGAAGTAGTTACACATATACAAATCATCTGTCCGTCTCTCTTAATATATATATTTATCTCTATCTATATATATATATAAATATCTATGTATGTCTCTATCTCTATTTATCTCTCGAAAGAGAACAGATATTCGAAATTTCTGAAATTTTCAAATATTTGGGGCTTTGTCCCTAGAGGGGTATGTTGAGGACCCTAAATGGCTCGGAAACACTCAAAATCTAAAGAGTATAGTTTTTTGAAATTTTTGAAACTTCGAATTTTTGGGGCTTTGACTCTTTGTGGGGGGAGGTTAGTTTGAGGACCCTGAATGGCTAGAAAACAATCCAAATAGTAAAAATTATATATGAATTAATTTTTTTTCGAAATTTTGGGTTTTTGCATTTTCCTCTTCCCCCCCCCCTCCTTCAACAAATTTTTATTGATAAGACGTCTTTGGTTAAATTTTCCACCATGCCACGGAAACTTTAGTTCATAACGACTTAATTTTAATTTCCTCAAATTTTTCAAATTTAGGGGCTTTCACTTTTGTGAAAAAAAAGGGGGGGGGGGGGGTGGAGGTTCAGGGCCTCGAATGGTTCGGAACACTCCATCTCGAAAGAAAAGATATTTGAAAGTTCTGAAATTTTCGAAATTTTGGCTCTTTGTCCCCAGAGGAGGAGGGGTGATCTTGAGGACCCTTAATGGCTGGGAAACACTAAAAATCGAAAGAAAATAGATTTTCGAAATTTTGGGAAATTTTTTAATTATTGGGTCTATGACCCCTTGTGGGGGAAGGGTAGTTTGTGGACCCCTTATGGCTCGGAAACACTCCAAATAGTAAAAAGCATAAAATATTTAAGAAATTTTTGAAATTTTTCGAAATTTTGGGGTTTTGCATTCCCCCCTCCCCCCTTCCCAAAATTTAATGGGGAAGTCGACTTTAGGTAAAAGTTACACCATTCCCCGGACACTTTAATTCGTAATGATTTAATTTTAATGCAATTTCCTCCAAATTTTCGAAACTTTGGGGCTTTCATTTTTGAGGAATTGTTGGGGGGGGGGGGAATTGGAGGGTCAGGACATCGAATGTTTCGGAACACTCCATCTCGAAAGAATAGATATTTGAAATTCCTGAAATTTTAGAAATTTTGGGGCGTTGTCCCCAGAAGGGGGCGGGAGGTTCTAGGACCCTGAATGGCTCTAAAACATTTTAAATCGAAAGAGAAAGATTTTTAAAAAATTTTAAACTTTCGAAATTTTGTGGCTTTGACCTCTGTGGGGGGGGGGGGGTGATGTTGAGGACCCCGAATGGCTCGGAAACACTCCAAATCGAAAGAGATATAAAGTAATATAAGAATGTAGGCATTTACTGTACTACTATCTACCATAATAACAATATTGACAAATAGAAAAACTTATTACCTACCTATGAATAATTTTCTAAAAAATTAATAAATAACTTTATTTTTAAGAATTTACGTACATACATAATATTAAACTTTAAACTATACACATAAAAAAAAACTAAGGATGTTTGTAAAACTATTTTTTTATTTAAGTCATAATGTATAAAACATTTGTACGATTTGTTTATATGTAAAACTGTGGTGGCCATATTCCGCTTATCCAAAGTATTATAGAAATTATTAAAGATTTCACTCCCTGTACACACCACAAATCTTTGAATTAAGTAAAAAAACATAGTCCAAAATGAAACAAAAAGTATAAATAAACCAATTTGACAAAAAAAATTGTACTACTCAAATGTCAATGTTAACATCCACCTGAAATTTAATAGAAGTAGGTAGGTAAGAATTTGTATATAAGAAATTAAATTAAATTAAAACATACATAAATAAAATTATCTCACGTAATGTTTAATATGAAATATAGGTAGAAGGCCATTACACGTAACTACTCTAATTAATAAAAAAATCAACCTACCTGAAATAGTAAAATTCAAATATTTCAACAATATATTATATAATTGACAAATATTTCTTGTCTTCGGTCTCAGTAGCCCTAAGACTCTTGACGCTCAGCAGATAAATTATAAACACTAAACCAAACTCCTTGCAAATAAGTAGGTACTGTAACAAAATAACAATATTGAAAATAGAAAAAAATAGTAAGCTCTACCAACCTATGCATAAATTTCGAAGAAATTAATAAGTTTAGGAATTTATGTACCTACATAATATTAAACTTGAAAATCTAAGAATGTTAGTGAAATTATTTTTTTTTATTTGTCATAATACCTAAAAAAAAGTATGTTTCCAAAATGAAACAAAGAGTATAAATAATGACCAATTTGACAAAAAAAATTGTACTACTCGAATGACATTGAAAACATACACGTGAAATTTAAAAGAATTATGGGTGCCATAAGTAGTAGGGAGAAAATATATATAGAATAAATTAAATAAAAAAACATACACCTATATAAATAAATTTACCTTGCGATCAACCAAACAAAATGTAACAATATAAAAATACGTATTTTTAGTGGTATTTAAAAAATTACACTGTAACCGTTCATAAAAATGAGACTATGACACTCTCCAGCCCATAAATTATCTCTATGCGAAATTTCATGGCGTAGCAAACAAACACTCGCTTTTATAATATTAGTTAGGATGTGCAAACTATAAAAGATTAATAAAAAAAATAACAGTGACATTTACTGGTGTATTGAGGTTCTACAATGCAGAGCTTTCATTTTTTTACTCTCTACTCAATTACTTACAATAGCAAAACGTAACGTAATGGCTTGAAAGCTATTGCTCGGCAGACCTAGAGGATTGACACTAACAGTTTGTATATCTATGACACACTTTACATAAAATTAAGATATTTTTCTAACCCATTTAAAGATTATTTATTTAGACAAAAAATAGCCTATGTCCATCCCCAGGATATAATCTATCTCCTTGCCAAATTTCATTACGATCCGTTCAGCCGTTCAGCCAGGGAAAGGTAACAAACAGACAGACAGACAGAGTTACTTTCGCATTTATAATATTAGTATTGATATTGATATGTGGTTTTGAAATGCACCGTGCTATTGCATAATCGCAATTCCGTCCGTATAAAATTTTAGGGCAGCTCATTCCAGAATAAATTATTGTATTAAATATTTAAAACTGTTTTTCACGAGACAAAAAAAAAGAATCCTCACTTAATTAGTGTATTTTCACTAATTAAAAACACTCATTATTGGATTAACAGAAGTCTCATTTGTCACGTAAAGTAAGAAAACAATGTTTTTCCAAATTCAAATAGCAAATTATAACATGAACAGTGCCGTTTTAATAGTAGGATATTGATATGTAGCTCTCTCGTCGTAAGTCTTCAAAAAATGTTTGTGCGTCCCTGCCCATTTTTATCCTTCCCCACGTTCAAGTACACATATACAACAACAAGATGTAACCAAACCAACTACGTTGTCATTAACATGACTGTGAATTAAAGGAAGGTTTCATTGTTCAATGTCTTCACTTTAAATTCAAATCGAAATTTCAGAAGTTAATTGCCTATAATGTGCAATAAAACGTAAACGACTTCAACTATTCAAGTTATATATATATTTTTTTGGGGACTAGTTAAGTACTGATCTTTACTTTTATTCTAAAACGATACTTACACACGCTTATTACTTACAGATAGGCTTACGAAAAAGATATGGATGACCAGTTATGAAAAACTATAGTAAATAATATAAGATTTACAGCACAGTACCACGTACGTGCTCATCTAAATTGACGTTTGGTGGGGGTTTGTACGAAGTAGAGTTTGGTTCACGTACAGAAAATTACGGATCTTTTAGTCATCTCTGCTAGTGTCAGAAGGATCACTACAGTGCTGAAATACGTTTCGCTGTAGAAGACTCACCAGCTTGCGGAGGGTGGGGTCATGGGTTCGAGTTTCTCGTGAGACATGCATGAGCGTGGTGGGAGTGTTTAATGTCAGGTTGATGTTTGATTACTAAGCCATCCTCATTCCCTCTACAAAGTCAGCCTACGGACTAAACAAATAGAGGAAGAGTTTGAATATTTATTTACACACACGATTATTTCACCAGTAATAACTTATAAAAATCCAGTGGTGGAATATTCACTCACGCTTTACATACCACATGGCAATTTCAGCCTTTGTGGTATATCTGCTTCTGCCTTAGATATTTTTTCAGGTCAATGATGTATAATTCCGCCAAACGTTAACAATAGTATTGCCATGCAGAAAATGCCATGTGACTACCACAAGAAAATGTTTTCAATCGGAAGATGCAAAATACGCAACAAAGTACATCTAAGCCAGAAGTAGATCTTACAAAAAAGTTGAGGTTACATTGCGGCACCTATAAACAACTGTAATACCACAGTCGTGCGACATATTTACAATTAAAGTCAAATAAAATTCAAAATTATTTTCAATAATTTTTTGTTGTATATTACACCAAATATTACATAATTATATGTGATAATTTAGTATTGGCATACATTAATGCCACATTAATTACTTTCAATCTCACAGAAGCTGGAAATTTGACATGTATTGCATTTTGTTAAAAGTACGAGTACAGTATTATAGTGATCACGGATGCGCCTTAGATAGAGAACTGCAGTACGATTGGTCAAATGCGAAAGATGCTAAGAAACCAGGCAGGAAACTATGTGATAAATCCATGCCACCTGCGTGGCATAAAAACTGATAAAGTGGATATCACACATCATAGCAAGACATACAAAATAAATTATGCCCTAAAACAAAAAAAAAAACAACGTATATCTTACTCAAGGCAACTACATTATGCATATAAATCGAATGGCGACATGGCGACCAAAAGAAAAACCCCACTAATTGAATAAACTTTTCATGTAGGCAATTTTCTATAGGTTTTGCATAAACGAAAAAAACTGCTAATTAATAAGTTCAATTAGCGTGGCCTTTAAAACTACGCTTTTCTTATAAGCAACTGTGATGAATTTATAAATTAGAAATCCCAACCCCATTAATAAATTTTTTGTGGTACAAATGTGTACTCCACATGACTTTGAAAGCTTCCCGACTACGCACAGGGATCAAGCCTTGATTCTGCATCTAAACAATAACTTGTTTTTGTCGGAGACATACACGGAGACATACTCAGTAAAGCCAGAAATACCGAAGGTTAACTGTAGATACGCGTAGATATAAGCCCTACATAAATAAATACACGTATGCGTTGGTTTCCATTACTATTTATGATTTATTTTACTGCAACATCGGCAGGCAGACTATGTAGGGCCTAAATGTCGCTGCGCAAACTTTCGGTGTTATTTTTAAAAGATCTTCTAGTTTCAAATGATGACGCACATAGAATGTGTACGACGCCTTTTACAGGCATGTTCAACGGAGAAGTTTATCAAAAAAGCAAGAGAAAATAAACACATATGGCACTGTGAAAACTTAATTATATGTACCACTTTGCAGAGTTCGCAATATCAAAGTATTTATTTTTAAATTCTGTGTAGCATTTTTATATCTATAACTTATTGAATTAAATTATTGAATTCACAAATTCCACCATTTGTTTTTCCTGAGCTCCACATAACACCCCAACTCGCCCCAGGACAAGCAGCATGAGATGCTTCATTTCCTCTTTTCAAACAGGGATTACGATAATCCCCATTAGTGAAGCACCCAGCTGTGTTGACGAGGGTCGGCAAGGTGTGTCATTAGCCTGGAGGGACAAAGGTGGATTATACGGCCCAATTCGCCTGAATATTCAGAACATGATACCTGTCATACATCCGTGCATTTAGATAGGCAATTTTTCATATTTTACTGGAGTTCTTGGCAACCAGTCAACGCCCTTAACGAGGTCCCATGCCACGGACAATCGATGTGCCTTGGGCTCAATTAAAATAACTATTAAACTATATACTGTATAAAAAATTTAAATTGTAATGTTACACCAAAATATCTATACTAAAATTATAATAGAGACTGCTGTATTACCTAAAATCTCTAAATATAGTAAATAAATCATGATAAAATTATGCCTACTTTAGCACACCTAAAAATAATTAAAATAAGTTCCAAATGGCTACAGGGCCACAAATGGCCTCTCTTAAAGGAAAAAAATCTGAGCCACTAAAAATACACCAAAAAAATTATCTAACTTTTTGCATAAACATTTTTCAAACCAAATTGTTTACAATCATAAGGATGCAAAAACCCATAAAATTAAAACATAATAGGGCAACATACAAAGAATTAGAAGAATAGAGATGAAGATGAGAAGATATCGAAAGGATTAAACAATTTCAAATACTCGTATTGAGTTAGACAAAATATCACAACCACTATGACATAAAATCAGTTAAAAAATTAACAAGATTCAACACATATACTTACAATTTATTAGGTCACCTGAAAAACAACTCCAATTTAGTTTGACAAACTAAAAAAACTTTATATTCATAACTGAAATCTAACTATTAAATATCTTAGACCTGTTATACACAGGAAGGTGACATCTGAGTCATTTAATGAAATGTGGATCTTAAAGAAGAGTGAATATAGACATATCTCAGTTTAATTACCCAAGACTAAACACTAAAATGTTAACATGATACTGAAACCTAACAAATAACCATAATTCTAGCTCCGATTTTGTTTTTTTTTATAACAAACGGCCGCCAAGTTACCTCATGTACCACAAAATTCGCAAATGTATGTCCCCTTCATAGTTAGAAGAAAAATTTTCTAGTTCCTGACATTTAAAACAAGTTTATTCTACTTTCTCTAAATTATTTGTTAGCTTCAAAATTACCACTCTGCGCCGCCGTTACGTTACTTAAAATTTACCTCAAAATCTTTTCAGGCAAACCACATTTTATCAACATCAATGGAACACGTTGAATTTGTTAAAAGATTTTGGCATAGTGAGAAATCCTCAAATTGGGGTTCATATTTCAGTATGTGATAAAATTAATTGTTCACTCTGATTTCTTCGATTCCTAAACGAAAGTTTATTAGTTGTTGAGGATCAGCTGAATGCAAAGTATGTATATTTCCAAACTTTTAAACATTAGCTTAGCTTTCAAATTTGCACCTAAACTAACTATACTTTCTATCAAAACAACACTCAAGGCGTTCTTATTTTCTATTTCCTTCCTACCTCCCCTAATGTGCGCACTCATTTTCTTTCTACGAATATCTATATCTTCCTTATCCGAAGCCGCAAATCCGGCTGCTCTTAACGTTACGCGGCTTGTACACCCAGATAACTGCCATACTGACACTAGTACAAACCTCCCAAACCTAAAGACAACAGAGTTGCGCAGTTGGTGGCCTCGCTCACTGCCTCAGCGAGGCCTCGCAGCCCGGTGCTCGCTGGCGCGGGTTCAATCAACAGTTACCCCTCCCTCGAACAGCAAAGGTAATGAAAATGGAGATTAAAGAAAACAAGTATGAAAATAGCAGGGATTTGGAAAAACAGGCTGGTATGTATTAGGACTGCAATTTAATGCAAATGAAATTCCAAAATTATTTATAGCAGGCAAAATTGCACACACCTTATATATATTCATACATTTTAAAATATAACTGGCTGTTAAACAAGTAACAACCCTAATACTGTGAACAAATATTACTAGGTTTATTAAAATGTTATTTATATATATTAACATTGATATACCCAAATTAAATAACAATTATAAAACTTCTGGCATATTTTAAAGGGCCTCAAAATTGCTGTGTTGCACACAACACCGCTAATTTAGAACAATATTTTTGGTCCGGTACCATTAGCTGGGGCAACCAAAACACAAAACAAAATTGAATATGATATTGCAACATATTACCATAGCTTCTTTAACCCAAATTTGATAGCTCATATTATCCTTGTATGCAAATTGTCAAACAGGACCTGATGTAGCGTGGCGTAGTTGTAGTACGATCAGAATGATTCCAGCGTAATTTTGTAATAATTTACTAACGTCCAGCATAATCATAAAAAACTGTTTGCAACTATTAAAAATTAAGTAAAGCCAGTTTATATATCACTAAAATGTTGTGTAGCAGCAAACCACGGTCTGATTACCATTTTTGTTTGGCTGGGTGGATCTTTAGGTTTCACAATGTTATTAGTAATGAACAGAAACAAGGTGTGATTCCGTCTGAAATATAATTACTCCATACTGAGTAAAATTATAGCAGATACAAGAGAATATTAACGTACAATATTAATTATATTCTTAAACAGCTCTCAGTATATTCAGAAAGAAAAAAAAATATGGGCCGGCCGTACATGAAATTATCAAAAGTTTCATTTACTAAAAATACATAAACCAATAATAAAAATACAAATATATTTAAACCATCCCAGTTGAGGTATGTACTTAAAGTCCAGAAATTATGTTTGTATGTTTAACTTTGTTTGACGGTGTAATTTAGGAAAGTTCAAAAAAGGTTGAACAATACATTAGCGCCGGAGGTCGGGGCTTCGTTTCGGAGATCACGCGGGAACATGTTGCCGGGGCGCTTGTGTGCTGTTGAGGAAGGGAGATGAAAATGCCAATTCGGTGTCCAGCTCTCGGACCCTGTCTGGAACAGTCCGAATCAAAACTGATCAGAAATTGTACACAGACAGTATACGGGGCAGAAAATGCCCGGAAAAGTTAAGGGGAGATTGAGGAAAGTCGTGGATCGTCACTCACCAGACAGTGGAGTTGGCTTCTATTTACCGATGCGTCGCCAGCCAGGAACTGGATCCCACGAATACGCGGATGGACGCGGAAGTTTTCTTCATTTCAAAAGAAATAATTTAAAAGAAAAATAACTATTACATTTGTACTAAGCAGACGGACTAAACTACTTGAAAAGATTATAGGAATAGCATCCCTTATTTAGGCGACTACATAGTCGGTTGCAGGCCGGATGGAAGTCTTGCAGTGTCTCGTCGACTCGCCGATAATCGCAAAATGGTCCGTCTGCAGTCGCGACGCGAAGTGTCTCGCGAAGAACCGCGTCTGGTAATTAAAAGTAAATCTTGAATCAAAAGCGGTGGGGGGGGGGGGGGACTGGGAGTCCGGACCGAAAGGTTCCGAAGTTCCCCGAGTGGACATCATAAAAAAACTCTGACTGATGTCTCGAAGTTGGTAACACTGGCCGACCTTAGCGCTACCTGTTGTGGGGTGTCTTAAATAAAAAAAGAATCGACTCGCCCAAGGCGTCTGCTTAAACTAAAGGTTAAAGGGGCAGTCAGGTGCTACACTCTGGCGGCCAAGATAATAAGTTAAAGTTTCTGCCGCGAGATGTCGTGGGGTGGTCCATCTTTGCACACACATTTTTTATAAGAGGCGTCCTTGGAGACGGCCGCTGTCTGCTGGGGTTTATGACCGGTCATTTGTCTTAGGCGAATTCTTAGAACCGAGTGGGAAGGGGGTGAACAAAAGGTGCAACGACGCTGAGAACGAGCGTTCATGAAGTGCTTTTCGAGGAGAGAACCTAATACGTATTCGTGACAGTAAAGACTATGGTCAGCTCGCCTCTGAGAAATGGTAACAGCTCGTCCAGAGCTGCTGTATGCAGTTATAGTCATGAAGTGAAGTAACGTTACAGGCCTGGGATGTGCCTGTAAGCAAGGGAAATTTTAAGCGAGCTGCCAACGAAGTATTAGATCTGCAAAATATCCTATAGGTCTCTGGGAAAGGTGCTTCAGGCTACTGGCACAAAGTTTAACTAAGGGGAGTACACCAGCCTAACAAAGAGTAAATCATCCTTTAGAAACCAAATTAAAAAGAAAACAAAATTTCCAAAAAAAAATTTAAAATTATAGTAAAATTTAAAAAAACGTGTCGAAATACTAAATTTCCGGCACTATTGAATATACCTCTCACTTGATAGTCGGTACGACAGAGACCCTGGTTTAAAATGTGCTTACTTGACACCTTAATTAAATTTTGCGGGTCACGCCAGTACGATTATTGCACTATAAATAAGTCAGTTTAAAATTAATGAACCTGCAACACTAACTTCGGGTAATAGATATTTGCCGAACTTAATATTGAGGCCGACGTGTTACCTCAATAAATATATGCATTGCGTCCAACAGCAGGTGCAGTCTTCACAGTTGCATGCAAATAATCTCCGGCCATTGCCCTTCCGCGCAGCGCCGGCCCACACCAGACAGCCGCTGCACGCCTCCAGCGCGGAGTACTGTGTCACGCTCCTAGCGGTCACCTCACTTGACAGTACCTGCGCGCAGGGATGAGACACACCTGGACTCACGGCCTCCTTCACCGCCTGCTGACCAGCGCTCAGGGATGAAACACACCTGGAGACACGGCCTCCCTCACTGCTTGCTGACCAGCGCTCAGGGATCAGACACACGTGGACTCACGGCCTCCTTCACCGCCTGCTGACCAGCGCGCAGGGATGAAACACACCTGGAACCACGGCCTCCCTCACCGCTTGCTGACCAGCGCTCAGGGATAAGACCCACCTGGAGCCACTGCCTCCCTCACCGCCTGCTGACCAGCGCGCAGGGATGAGACCCACCTGGAGCCACGGCCTCCCTCACCGCCTGCTGACCAGCGCTCAGGGATGAGACCCACCTGGAGCCACGGCCTCCCTCACCGCCTGCTGACCAGCGCTCAGGGATCAGACCCACCTGGAGCCACGGCCTCCCTCACCCCCTGCTGACCAGCGCGCAGGGATGAGACCCACCTGGAGCCACGGCCTCCCTCACCGCCTGCTGACCAGCGCTCAGGGATGAGACCCACCTGGAGCCACGGCCTCCTTCACCGCCTGCTGACCAGCGCTCAGGGATGAGACCCACCTGGAGCCACGGCCTCCCACACCGCCTGCTGACCAGCGCTCAGGGATAAGACACACCTGGAGCCACGGCCTCCCTCACCGCCTGCTGACCAGCGCTCAGGGATAAGACCCACCTGGAGCCACGGCCTCCTTCACCGCCTGCTGACCAGCGCTCAGGGATGAGACCCACCTGGAGCCACGGCCTCCCTCACCGCCTGCTGACCAGCGCTCAGGGATGAGACACACCTGAAGCCACGGCCTCCTTCACCGCCTGCTGACCAGCGCTCAGGGATGAGACCCACCTGGAGCCACGGCCTCCCAAACCGCCTGCTGACCAGCGCTCAGGGATAAGACACACCTGGAGCCACGGCCTCCCTCACCGCCTGCTGACCAGCGCTCAGGGATGAGACCCACCTGGAGCCACGGCCTCCCTCACCGCCTGCTGACCAGCGCTCAGGGATGAGACCCACCTGGAGCAACGGCCTCCCTCACCGCCTGCTGACCAGCGCTCAGGGATGAGACCCACCTGGAGCCACGGCCTCCCTCACCGCCTGCTGACCAGCGCTCAGGGATGAGACCCACCTGAGCGCTCAGGGATGAGACCCACCTGGAGCCACTGCCTCCCTCACCGCCTGCTGACCAGCGCGCAGGGATGAGACCCACCTGGAGCCACTGCCTCCCTCACCGCCTGCTGACCAGCCCGCAGGGATGAGACCCACCTGGAGCCACAACCTCCCTCACCGCTTGCTGACCAGCGCTCAGGGATAAGACCCACCTGGAGCCACTGCCTCCCTCACCGCCTGCTGACCAGCGCGCAGGGATGAGACCCACCTGGAGCAACGGCCTCCCTCACCGCTTGCTGACCAGCGCTCAGGGATGAGACCCACCTGAGCCACGGCCTCCCTCACCGCCTGCTGACCAGCGCTCAGGGATAAGACACACCTGGAGCCACGGCCTCCCTCACCGCTTGCTGACCAGCGCTCAGGGATGAGACCCACCTGGAGCCACTGCCTCCCTCACCGCCTGCTGACCAGCGCGCAGGGATGAGAACCACCTGGTGCCACGGCCTCCCTCACCGCTTGCTGACCAGCGCTCAGGGATGAGACCCACCTGGAGCCACTGCCTCCCTCACCGCCTGCTGACCAGCGCGCAGGGATGAGACCCACCTGAGGCCACGACCTCCCTCACCGCTTGCTGACCAGCGCTCAGGGATGAGACCCACCTGAGCCACGGCCTCCCTCACCGTTTGCTGACCAGCGCTCAGGGATGAGACCCACCTGGAGCCACTGCCTCCCTCACCGCCTGCTGACCAGCGCGCAGGGATGAGACCCACCTGGAGCCACGGCCTCCCTCACCGCTTGCTGACCAGCGCTCAGGGATGAGACCCACCTGAGCCACGGCCTCCCTCACCGCTTGCTGACCAGCGCGCAGGGATGAGACCCACCTGGAGCCACGGCCTCCCTCACCGCCTGCTGGCCAGCGCTCAGGGATAAGACACACCTGGAGCCACGGCCTCCCTCACCGCCTGCTGACCAGCGCTCAGGGATGAGACACACCTGGAGCCACAGCCTTCCTCACCGCTTGCTGACCAGCGCGCAGGGATGAGACCCACCTGGAGCCACGGCCTCCCTCACCGCCTACTGACCAGCGCTCAGGGATGAGGCACACCTGGAGTCACGGCCTCCTTCACCGCCTGCTGACCAGCGCGCAGGGATGAGACCCACCTGGAGCCACAGCCTCCTTCACCGCCTGCACACCAGCGCTTAGGGATGAGACACACCTGGAGCCACAGCCTCCCTCACCGCCTGCTGACCAGCGCGCAGGGATGAGACCCACCTGGAGTCACGGCCTCCTTCACCGCCTGCTGACCAGCGCGCAGGGATGAGACCCACCTGGAGCCACGGCCTCCTTCACCGCCTGCTGACCAGCGCGCAGGGCGGCGCTGAGTAGCAGGCGCGCGCCCTTGGCCGCATCGCGCGCCCGGCCCATCGCGGCGCCGGCGAGCCGTGTAGCGCCGTCCACCAGGGTTCCTGCCACTGACAGACCACCACTCCAATTAATTTAAAATCATTCTTAGTAACTGATAAAGAAAAAATTCCAGGAATACCTATATAATGCTCATTTTCTTGACCTATATTCTATCACTAAGTAAATGGTTAGTGAACTGTAACAGGTTCGGTTGTTTTATATTAAAACTCACAGTAAGAATTTTTTTTTTAACTGGCCTGGTTTAGACCATTGTTTACTTTTGTATAGGGCTCCGTTGGCGTACGATATACGAGGAGAACTTCAAACATACTGAAGTAATCAAAGATATGCGTGTGTTTCCAATCTGCCATCCAGAAGACTCGCATATTTTGTTCAATTACTAAATGCTTTGAATATATATACTGTATAGAAGTCGCGAGTGGATAGGATTTACTCTACGTCTTTCAGAATCGTATGATGAGCAGCTTGGGAACTTCACCGCTGCAGTGCGCTGCCGTAATGCCATGTATCGTCTTAGTTATTATTTACACGTTAGATCGCAGCGCTGTCGCCCGCTGTCATTCCCCGCACCCCTCATCAATCATTCACTGCAGCTCAACGTCGTTCCACAGGATGGGGAAGGGGTGTTTGAAGAGTTCGACACTTGTCCGCTAGGGACCAACACAAGTCGATGCCCTAGAGATGGTGGCGATTGCCGCGGTGAATTAACCAACTACCTCAAAACCGTATTAGAAATTTTAACCTGGGCTGGCGACTTCTATACAGTATATATATTCAAAGCTAAATGTAAACAGTATGTAACATCAAACAATGATCTGAAACTGTAACGAACCAAATTAAATGAGGTTTTATAACCTTCATAATGTTCCTCATCCAGCTGAGACCGCCCTGATGCATGTTTCTGGTCTATTTTCTGAAGTAATACATGCTTATGTCACCTTACTGTGTGCGCACTGGTGGCTTCACAGGCAGAGCCGCGGGCAATCGCTGTCCATGTTTACCGTGGAGGGGCTGGAGCGGGATTTCCACTGCTGACTGTTTAGTCTCGCGTCGAGCACTGCAGGCATTCGCAGTAATGTTACATGCTTTTCAAATAAAGAGATCCTCGTAGTAACAGATATCAGAAATTTCTTATAAATTACCTCTAATTAAGTGTTTTCTTGTAAATTTAAATGCCTTTTTTTCTTTTTCTCCAAAAATAAACTGGTGAATTCGTACTTAAATTAAGGGAACTTAGAATCTGTAAATTTACGAATATATTCTAATATTTACGAAGGTCCCCTCGATATATTGTAAATAACGTTTTTCGTAAATGTAAGGTGAAAATTTTTAACAGCATAGATAGCTTAGTCAGGGACATTTGAGTAGTATTTTCAAATTGTTAGCTTGCGAGAAAAGATAAAGTTGTTAAAAGGAATGTATACTGGGCCACACAGCTATGTGTCATCTCTTTTTAAATTTGAGTGATTCATTGCTACAGCAAGCCAGCCCGTCTCTCCCCCGCTGAATTCATGACGAGTGTCACACTCTCAACACAGATGCCTGGCTTCTTCAACAGTTTCACCAATTTTTATATATAGTTATACACACAAATCAATCCTATATTAAAATTATATGTTAGTTTTCATACCGTATTATAATTAGGTTAATTTAAAAACAGCTATCGTTAACCAATCAAACGCAACAACGAAACATCAACTTACATTCAAGATAATAAATACAAAGATTAAAATATATATGATATCTCATACATATTTATCTTTATATATATATATATTTAATTCTAATAATGTCCGTGTGTATGTAACTGAACTCCTTCTAAACGGCTGGACCGATTTTGATGAAATTTTTTGTGTGTGTTCCAGTGGATTCGATAATGGTTTAGATTCACAAATAAGTCCACTGGAAAATGTTTATTTAATAAATTTTATATTGTTGATCTTTGGATGGTTTAGGTTCACAGTATTTATATATATATATATATATATATATATATATATATATATATGTGTGTGTGTGTGTGTGTGTGTGTGTGTGTGTGTGTTGTGTATTTTTTTATGTGTTGTTCTTAATCTTTGGATGGTTTAGATTCACAATAGTTGGTGCAGCGATCGGATTCTATGATTTTTTATTTTGTTGCATTTTCGCATATCGGTACTTGCGTCTTAGATGAGTGTTGTTATTACAATTAAAATAGAATGTTTATTGAGAATATTATATTATTATTTAATGAAATAACATTTCAAAGTGTAATTAAAAATATACATTATGCAAATTTGTGAAGTGCAGTATTGAAGTGAGTATTTTACACGATTTTTCATTACTTTTAATTATGTTTACACGTGCATCAAATACCAATAAACATAACCTAAAAATTTGAAATTGTCAGTTCTCATTTTATTCTATGCAACTTATGACGTATTGAACGCCTCTTTGAAAATAAAAATATAAGTTTGTAACATAAATTATAACATTTATAAAATAAAAATTACTTATAGTAATTAAAGTTTAATTAAAGTATATTTAAAATTGAAGTGTTATATTTTAAATTAATAGTTTATATAAAAAAATATTTTGGATTTACAACGTTTAAACCGGACAACGTCGGTTAGAATGTTTTACATTGGATCCGGCAGACAGCGCTGCGATCGCAGTGTAGAATATTCAGAAATATTTTATTTTAATTTCAGTGTGTCCCGATTTTTGGCACTGCGATCAGATTCAGGAAAATCGTGTGGAATTATTGTGTTAAAATAAATCACGTGCTAATTGAAATATTACATTAAGATGTAATTAGTGTGTAAAAGGTTTTGAAGTATACGTAAAAACTACACATTTTGCAAATATTGTGTGGTATTGAAGTGAGTATTTAACATGATTTTCTATCAAATTTACTCGCGCGTTTATTAAACATTCTAACCAACAAATTTATTTTAAATAGTTCATTGAATTCATAACACATTTTTCTACGATCGCAGTGTCGAATATTCAGAAATATTTTATTTTAATTTCAGTGTGTCCCGATAGTTGGCACTTTGTTCAGATTCGGGAAAATTTTGTGTTATTATTGTGTTAAAAGAAATCATGTGCTAATTGAAATATTACATTAAGATGTAATTAGTGTGTAAAAGGTTTTGAAGTATACGTAAAAAAACCATACATTTTGCAAATATGGTGTGGTACTGAAGTGAGTATTTAACATGATTTTCTATCAAATTTACACGAGCTTTGATTGACATACATTCTAAACTACAAATTTATTTGTACAGTTCATTGATTTCATAATACATTTTTTTCAATTGTTTTCATTTTAAATATTTACTTATCGTAAATATTAAATAAAAAATAAATAAAAATAATACATTATTTATCTAAAATTTGGTACAAATTCAGTCCTGTTAGGTACTTAATTCAAATTTCATCTTAAAGATGTTACTCATATTAGTCGTGTATTTTTTTACATTATTTTATTTTTACAGAAAAATGCCACGTCTTCGTGGAAGAGCAAGTAATATTGGTTGACGAACTCAACATGCGCAATGGGTCTATAATCGTTGATTGAATAGAACAGTTGAAGAACACTCGACGGATAATGTAAATTTAAGAGTACAAGTTGCAAATACACGTGCAAATTAAAATTTAGAGCAACACAATCAACGTCTTCGTGCTAATACATTAAGACAACGAGAGGCACGTCTACGAGCTAGCGACCGACGCACACAGAGCACGTGATCAATAGCGGGTGCAAGATCATCGAACATTGACACGTGCATTACTTAATCGTCTTGCGTTCGAATATGATCCTGAAATCGACTATTCATCACGTTCACTAATCATGATCGGTAATATGGACAAAGGGAGTCAACATTATCATGATTTCAAGTACAAAGGTGAATTAGCTGGTCTATGTTGCGCATCTGGAAATGTTTCACTTCCACTATTCAATCCACCACTGGAACCATTGAAAACACTATTAGCTGGAGCCACATCTCAATATAAATTGTTTTTGAGTAAAATTCGTAAATTCAATTCTTGCTTCCAAATGACATCATTTGGAGTTACAAAAATTATTCATAATGACGATGGTCGCAATATTGAATCTACATTTAAAATTCAAGGTCAAGTGTACCATCAAATTGGTTCATTGCTTCCATTGCCTGATGCTGATCAAAAAATTTTACAAATCCACTTTGTGGGTGATGAACAACAAACTAATACACCCTGCGTATACAACCATATAAAGCAGATGGAGGCGCAAGGAATTGTGGAAATTTTGGAAACATTTTTGCTAAATCATAACCAATTGGTACGGTTGTTCAAGACTCTTTCCAACAGACTGCAAAACGAGAACTACGTCATTGTCATTAAAGCAGATAAAGTACCATATGGTAGAGCTCGCAGGCACATATAATGTTACAACTATTAATAAAGTTGCAGTTGTTATGGCTGGTGACCCATCTGAACGTCGAGATTTACGCATACAACGCAGAGATAATACGGTGCAAATAATTCAAGCTAATCATCGTTCTTACCATGCATTGCAGTATCCGTTGATATTTTGGGAAGGACAGGGTGGTTATCATTTAAATATTAAACAAAGGAATCCAACGACACGTGTAGACCTTATCAAGAAAGTTAGCGCGATCAACTTCTCCACTAATGAATTTAATAACATTCTCCGATGCCGACAGCTATTTCATCAGTACATTGTTGATATGTATGCGAAAATCGAAAGTGAGAGATTACGATACATAAAGTTTAATCAAGCGAAACTTCGTCCTGAGGAATTCATTCATTTACGTGCTGTCATAATCGGTAACGTATATGCAACAAATAACATCAACAACATCGGAACCGCATATATTCTTTCATCATCATACTCTGGCAGTCCGCGTCATATGCAAGAATATATTCAAAACCTTATGACTAACATACGTGAGTAGTTAGATTTAGTAGGTCTGAGCACAGGGGTGCCAGGTACAGGATTCAGGATTCAGGATTGGTGACCTTTGAACTCTGACGTCACTGTTATGATCTTTGACATCTGACGTCACCAAAATTGCTAAATTTTCCGGAAATTTCCCTATTTTCCATCAAAATTACTAAAAAAATTTGTATTTACCCCAAAATTTCCCTTTTTCCTTATAAATTTCCCTTTTTCCAACAAAATTTCCCTATTAAATACCTCAAAGGCCCCAATTATCGCATAAGCCGTATGTATCCGCGTTGTGGGCTGTTACTCCGCAACCATCCCACCAGAAAACCCACTATGGGGAGTAATGCAGTGTCGAAAGAAGCGATCTGATTGGTCGGTTCGTGAATTAAATATTTGTTTCAGAGGTATCAAAGGTATTGGTTAGTATAAAGTTATATGTAAATATTAGAGCTATGATGTAAGAATATCGGACGACATTCTTTTTATTACAACATGTCAGGCCACCATCTTGGATTAGGTACATAATGATCTTGTACCCCAATACTATGCAACACAGTTTTCGTTCGCTGCAACAACATTTTATATTATGTCATTATAGGTAGCCATTTTATTTTCCAGAACATTCTGCCATATTGGAGTCTAGAATTTTCCTCCATATTGACATACAATGTCGCTGAAGCAACAAATATTGCAACAGGTGTCTCACTATCAACAGTTAGACGAATTAAAGTAGATTACTTTCACTTCTTGACCCATCATCATCATTATCATCATCATCATCATCATCATCATCATGTTTGTGAAATATTACCCACCTCATTGTTCTTACAGGTAACATTCTAACTGAACCTAAGTTAATGCATGGTTATATAATGTGATCATTCATTCTATCTCATTATCGTATAACAATGAAAATGTCAAGATGAATTCGTACAGAATTAAAAATCACGAATGGATGAGATAAACTATTTTAAAACAGAGCCTAGAAAAGGCTAATGTCGTACATAAATACTCTTACCTATAACCTAACTAATAATCATATGTTCTCTTAATTTAAACATTTCAAACCTAAACCCCCATCATCATACTTGTTTTTGAAAACACATGATTTCATATTTTACATAAATATTACCCAAAAACCATTTAAATAAAACACGATGAACAATTCCTAACCAAGTAATTAAAATTATCCATATTTAACTACATCTACAATTTGAGACAGCCATCTTAGCTTACACAGCTAGCTTTAAGTAAGGGAGTAGCTGGTGAAACATCTATAGGATATTTCTCTATTTGTTACTATTTCATAATATTAAATTATTTAGTATACCCTAGAAGAATTTTTACTAATAGATTTCAAATATCAATATACAACCCATGTTTCCTACTCATTAAAAGTCTTATTTATATTTTTTTTAATTGCTAATATGCACTAAGTAGAATATTTATTAAATTGAGTATCCTTAACTTGCGCATTTATTTGCACATTAATTTTCATCGAACTACAACTAAAATGCCCAACTTCCTAGACATAACCCTGGTTGAGTGACATCCTGTTATACCAACATTAGAAAGTACATAACTCATCATCAACCACAGGAAAAAACCAACTAAAAATAATATGTAGAACATATACAAAGTTTGATCTATCATATCAGCTAAGTCATTATATATGAATACAAAGAGGATGAAAAATATCACACCCAGCTTTACTTAAAAAAACTCAATAGGTATATTGTATATTAATTATAAGGGACAGACTAGTTTAAATAACTTTCTGAACACCTATCCCAAAACCCAGACATAAACCAAACAATTGTAGTATAAGACCAATAGAGCTATAAAGACAACACATAATATTCACAGCAAAAATTACCAATGTTGCAGATCCCCTGAATCATTATACCTAAGACCGAATATTAATGTTTACATATTCCATAGACCACCAAAACCACTTGCATGTGTATGATCGTTTATACATATTACCCACCTCAATCGTCCTTATCACAAACAAAAAAAGAAGACAATCACGTCGATTGAAACTCAGAAATACTTGTCCTAAACCTTCAACCCATAGTACACTTCCTCTTCTTCCTCATCCCAGTACATCCCTCCTCCTCTTCCTGTCCCCATTACATCTACTCATGCATTACACACTGATTATACACAAATATTAACAATGTCATAACCACCAGACATACCATGCAAAACATAGTTCTCTACATGTAGGCTCCTAGGCATTAGCAAATCTGTAGATAGTAGATAGCATCTATAATCACATCATAGCTTGATTTGAAATCACTTGTATATGTATTTACAAAACATCTACGAATCAATAAGTCTGCAGACACTATGCTTAGCCAAAAAATTACTTTAAGTATTTTATTGTCAGCTCACAAAAACATTTATATTTTACGACGATCGAAACACATATTTCGCATACATGATGTTAAGACAAATAGATATTAGTAATATAACAACATATTTGATTACTGAGAGACTTGTTGCAACATCTACAATATAAACATTTCCTATAAAACAAATTAATGGAATGCATACATAATATTTCGGACAAGGAAGAGTATTTGAATTAGAGAAGAAAGAATAAACAATCTTTAAAATTTTGAAATACTTGTAGGTCTATATTTAAAAATTCCAATGATACAGAAAATCATATATTTTCATACTGTTTACCACGAAGAAATCCTTCTCTTTTAATTACAATCGTAAATGCTCTATTGTTCTTGCACTAACCCCCTTATAGAATTATAGTGCAGTCACGTAAACATCAATATAATGGAAGACATTCTTATACATCAGGGTATTATTCAAGAAAGACGGGTAGGAACTTGTAGGCATACATTTTAGCTCTTAGCCCAACGAACTCAGTCATTATATTGCCTCCACACTCATCTTTAAATTTCCCCCCCTACCTTTTTGTTTGTGATGGAGTAGCATGGAAGAGTAGGAGGGTAGGCACTTGTGTCAAACTCTGCCATTAATTGAGGGTCTGAGGCCAGGTCCATGTAGAAGTCGGCTGTCTTAATCTCGTAAACGAATGAATCAGTATCCATATATGCTAATTCAATATTCTCTTCATATTTTTTCTCATTATATCATAATGAAATAGGTACATTGGTTGAAGCAGTTCTCTTCTCGATATTCATGTCTATGTATGGTTTTAACAAGGCTTCCTGCTTGAACTGAAGCACCCGATGAACCTTGGTCACCTTGAGTCCATGTTCCATTACCTGTTTGAGATTTCTGTAGTGTATTATATACTTCTTGTCATCTAAAGTTGTCATCAATTTTGGTTGTCTGGAGCCAGGAGCACACTGATTGAATGGTAAAAATGGCAAGTCTTTGTGAGCATCATGTAGTTTAGTAATATACTCAATGTCAGACTCCAAAATATATCCTGTAGAATCTTCATCAGGTACAGCCATGATGTCAAAGTCTACATTAGACCACTCGAAGTCATATAGGGGCAGTGGTTGTGACATTGCCCAACCATATAAGTTATTGGCAACTACATACTCTAAATATGCTGCTGGCTGGCTTTCATCATAATGTTCTTGTAGGTACTTATTATTAGCCTTGCAGTGACGCTTTATGCATTGGGCTACACCTCCTGGTTAAAACCATACATATATATGAATACCGAGAAGAAAACTGCTTCAAACAATGATTTCGAAAAACATTTCTATAAATTAATGAACAATGCCACATTCGGTAAACTACTAATGGAGAACATGAGAAAAATACAGAGAATGGAGCTGGTGTGCAAGGAGAAACGCCTTAGGAAACTGATATCAAAACATGTGTTCAAGGACCAGGCTGTATTTACAGAAAATCTATCTCTAGTGAAGCTGGAAAAAGAAAAAATACTATTCAACAAGCCGATATATGGTAGCTTTGCTGTGCTCGACTTGTCCATGAGCCTATTGTACCAATTTCATTATGATACTTATAATGAAGAAAAAATATGAAGAGAATATTGAATTAGCATATATGGATACTGATTCATTCGTTTACGAGATTAAGACAGCCGACTTCTACATGGACCTGGCCTCAGACCCTCAATTAATGGCAGAGTTTGACACAAGTGCCTACCCTCCTACTCTTCCATGCTACTCCATCACAAACAAAAAGGTAGGGGGGGAAATTTAAAGATGAGTGTGGAGGCAATATAATGACTGAGTTCGTTGGGCTAAGAGCTAAAATGTATGCCTACAAGTTCCTACCCGTCTTTCTTCAATAATACATGATGTATAAGAATGTCTTCCATTATATTGATGTTTACGTGACTGCACAATCTATAAGGGGGTTAGTGCAAGAATAATAGAGCATTTTCGATTGTAATTAAAAGAGAACTATTTCTTCCTGGTAAACATGAAGAAAATATATGATTTGCTGTATCATTGGAATTTTTAAATATACAAGTATTTCAAAATTTTAAAGATTGTTTATTCTTTTTTCTCTAATTCACATACTCTTCCTTGTCCGTTATAATATTGTTACGAGCGCGCTTGGCTGCAGTGCTTGGCGTCGCCGCGCTCGTTCGGCCTGTCTGCGCCCCCTTCCACCCACATCCTCTCCCTGGTATCTCGTGTCATACTATCTCGCGACATCCTGACCATCGCAGCACGCACCTGCCTCACATCGAGTTACTTAAAAGATGCCGCACTGCTGAATAAAAGGACTCAGACATGTTTATCGGCGCGTTTTGTGGGAACCCGATGCTTGTTGCGTTTATCGGCGTTCTTTAAGCAGCCGCCGCGTCCTTCGAGGACTCACGACGCGTTTCTGGGCATTTCGACGGCGAAGGTCGCGCGATATCTCGGAGACATGCCCGATTGTTCTGGACGGAAACCCAAGGGTTATATAAGGAGGTTGGGCCGACCTTCAAGAAGAGTCAGTCAGGAGTTCAGTGGGGAGTTCTCCCGCAGCGGAGTTTCCGGGCGATAGTGCCGCGGGTGCGGCAGAGTGGCGAAGTCCTTGGACGATGGTTCCAGGGCAGGGAGTGAGTGAGTTCAGTGGAGTCGGGAGGTTCCGGGCGATAGAGCCGCGGGCGCGGCGGAGTCCCGGGTGAAGTTGCGAGTGAGTCGTCGTGTGGGATCTCGGCGAAGGGTGTGACGGCGGCGGAATGTGGCGACGTAGTCCCGCGGCGGAGACCCACGAGGGGTGCTGCGGCGAGAGTTGCGCCGGAAGTGCGGTCCAGCGAGGTGTGTGAAACGTGTGACTGGGGAATTGACCTTTTTTACGTGTAATTAATTATCTGCCAGTTTAGAAGATTATTTGTAAGTGACAAGTAGTGGTAATAAATAAAACTGTGTAGTGAAATAAAATCTACTAATTGGGCTATCCTTTACGAACCCCCCCCCCCCACCCCCCGTGGTAAATCGTAACAATATATTATGTATGCATTTTATTAATTTGTTTTATAGGAAATGTATTAAATTTTAGATGTTGCATCAAGTCTCTAAGTAATCAAATATGTTCTTATACTACTAATATGAATTTGTCTTAACATCATGTATGCGAAATATGTGTTTCGATCGTCGTAAAATATAAATGTTTTTGTGAGCTGACAATAAAATACTTAAAGTAATTTTTTGGCTAAGCATAGTGTCTGCAGACTTATTGATTCAGATGTTTTGTAAATACATATACAAGTGATTTCAAATCAAGCTATGATGTGATTATAGATGCTATATACTTTCTACAGATTTGCTAATGCCTAGGAGCCTACATGTAGAGAACTATGTTTTGCATGGTATGTCTGGTGGTTATGACATTGTTAATATTTGTGTATAATCAGTGTGTAATGCATGAGTAGATGTAATGGGGCAGGAAGAGGAGGAGGGATGTACTGGGATGAAGAAGAAGAGGAGGAGTACTATGCGTTGAACGTTTAGGACAAGTATTTCTGAGTTTCAATCGACGTGATTGTCTTCTTTTTTTGTTTGTGATAAGGACGATTGAGGTTGGTAATATGTATAAACGATCATACACATGCAAGTGGTTTTGGTGGTCTATGGAATATGTAAACATTAATATTCGGTCATAGGTATTATGATTCAGGGGATCTGCAACATTGGTAATTTTTGCTGTGAATACTATGTGTTGTCTTTATAGCTCTATTGGTCTTATACTACAATTGTTTGGTTTATGTCTGGGTTTTGGGATAGGTGTTCAGAAAGTTATTTAAACTAGTCTGTCCCTTATAATTAATATACAATATACCTATTGAGTTTTTTTAAGTAAAGCTGGGTGTGATATTTTTCATCCTCTTTGTATTCATATATAATGACTTAGCTGATATGATGGATCAAACTTTGTATATGTCTTACATATAATTTTTAGTTAGTTTTTTTCCTGTGGTTGATAATGGGTTATGTTCTTTCTATTGTTGATATAACAGGATGTGACTCAACCAGTGGTTATGTCTAGGAAGTTGGGCATTTTAGTTGTAGTTCCATGAAAATTAATGTGCAAATAAATGCGCAAATTAAGGATACTCAATTTATTAAATATTCTACTTAGAGCATATTAGCAATGGAACAAATATTAATAAGACTTTAAATAAGTAGGAAATATGGGTTGTATATTGAAATTTAAAATCTATTGGTTAAAATTCTTCTAGGGTCTATTAATATTTTATTATTAAAATGAAAATGTAAAAAATAGAGAAATCTCCTATAGATGTTTCACCAGGTACTCCCCTACTTAAAGCTCTCTGTGTAATTTAAGATGGTTGTCCCAAATTTTAGAATTAGTTGAATATAGATAAATTTAATTACTTGGTTAGGAATTGTTCATCGTATTTTATTTACATGGTTTTTGGTTAATATTTATGTAAAATATGAAATCATGTATTTTCAAAAACAAGTATGATAATGGGGGTTTTGATTTTTAATGTTTAAATTAAGACAACACATGAATATTGGTTAGGTTAGAGGTAAGAGTATTCATGTATAACATTTACCTTTTCTAGGCTAACTGTCTTAAAATAGTTTATCTCATCCATTCGTGATTGTTAATTCTGTACGAATTCATCTTGACCTTTTCTTTGTTATACGATAATGAGATAGAATGAATGATCACATTCTATAACCATGCATTAACTTAGGTTCAGTTAGAATGTTACCTGTAAGATCAATGAGGTGGGTAATATTACACAAACATGATGATGATTATGGGACAAGAAGTGAAGGTAATCTGTGTGTTGGGATAGTATTATTTCTCTTTGGTTACATTAAGATATGATGGTTGTGATATCCTACTAATATTATAAACTTTAAAGTTTGTAAGTATGGCTGGATGGATGTTTGTTACTCTTTCACGTAAAAACTACTGAATGGATTTGAATGAAATTTGGCCTACAGCTAGCTTATAACCTGTATTAACACATAGACCACATATTAATATGAAGTTCCATCCCTAAGGGAGTGAAAAAGTGATAATTTCATTTTATAACAGAAAAAATCATAGGTCATAGACATACAAATAGTGAGTGATTGTAATTTCTCTATGTCTGACACATGATCATACACATAGTAAGGTCTGGCAAATTAATATTTTTCTCCTTGGTGAGACCAGTCCGCTTAGTGCAGCTCGCAGCGGCTAGAAAAATAAAGGCGCTAATAACAGTTTTGTTCTTAACTTCGTCAATAGATAGATTTGCCTTGAATTATAAACGCACCATCGTTTGATGCGTTTGTCATGTCTTTAATTTTCGTTTGTTTTTGCCATTTATCCGATTGCTATGAAATTTTGGTGATTTGTTATCCGCATGCCAATGAAGGTTACTGAGACGGTATAACTATTTTTCAATAGTTGGAGCACTTATCGTGTCAAAAAATGTGTTTATTTCATTTTATATAGCGGCACTTCGTCTGTTTTTGTTATATTAGTGCGCACGCATGACACATTTTATTTAAATATAAAATAGATACAGAGATAGAGTGATATATAGTGAGATAGAGACGGAGAAATAAGTTGAGATAGAGCTAGGTATAGAGAATGAAATCGGTTAGTGTTAGATAATGGAATATTTTCAATATCAGTAATCTCTTATTTTTCAGCTTTTTTCTATATTGCCTTATAAAGTCTGAATTACATACAGACCAGATAAATAACTACAAACTGGCAGAACAATGTCTGTAGGGATCTGAATGTGATATAAATTAATTTTCACACTTGACATTCAAATTAAGAAGACAATTACTAACTACACCCTGTTTTCAGCCCGGGCAACGCCGGGTATTGTAGCTAGTTTAAAATAAATTTGGGATGTGAATAGTTGTTCGGAGAACTAGAAACGATGTTTTTATTATAATGTCAAAGAAAGAGATGTTAGCATAACATTAACTATTTTATTTGTATATTAAGATATGTCAGAGAAAGTTGTATGAACTATAATTTCGGAAATGGTAAGGTTCATCTAGTGATTTATATCAATTCAGTTATGGATTTGTACAGGACTCCGTCACTTGTAATAATAATTTTAGGATAACATAATTTTATAAAGTGTTAAGAATACATATTGACGGTGGGGTGAGGTCATAGTGAGTCTTGAAGTGGCTTTATATACAGGGATGAGGGTGTGATTGTCTTAGTTGTCATTCAGACTCTGAAGAGTGAACGTCACTTTGGGTCTCGTTCTCTTGTTTAACTATTATAATTTCTGAAGAGGTTATGGTTATGGACCCTACTATGAGCTCTTCGGAATCCTGTTTGGAGCTAATGTATCCATTGAAGCATCTGTGCCAGCACTGAATATGCTGTTCTCAACAAGTTTTAACATGCGACGTCATGAGAAGAGTAATTGTACGAATAATACGTCTCGCATAATTGTTTGTTGTGATAATGGTAAAAATAAATTTACTTGCAACGATGACTTGAAAAGACACCTGAAGATAGGCAAAGGAAGAGTTAAGTGGTCAAATGTTAAGATATCGCCACAAAAGCTTTGCATTGATATGTCAAATAGTTTAAGTGTTGCGTCATCGAACATATCTACTCAAGTCTTGGAAGGCACATCAATTAGACATCCTTGCAACTACTGCAGCATGAATTTTGCTTTCGCTCATCATGCGCGAAGGCACGAGAGAAGTAAATGCGTGAAGAGTCCCTCTCATATAAAGATTCAATGTGTTAAGTGCAATCGTATAGATAGTTTGAAAAGACATGTGGGAAAATGTCAAGGTGTAGTTCGCTTTCCTGATGTTGAAAAATATGCAAACACGCCTACTCCACAATTTAAGCTAGAGGTACCCATGCGCACATGCTCCATCAGCATTCAAGCAGATCAGCAGCAACAACCACTCGCATCGTCATCTGGTCATAAATCTACACCTAACACTGTGCTTGGTCAGTTGCAGACAAATGATAATGGCTTTTACTTGGCACAATCTGCATTTGAGGAATATTTGAAAGACTACTACTATTTGAATACTTTTAGGGAGGCAAAAGACATTTGCACTTTTCTTAGTGATATTGAGCAGAATATAATAGACCAGCTTATGGATGATACATCAACACGGAGACCTTTAAAAGATAACTTGTGGTTAGACTGTATTTATGGTAAACCGGAGTCACACGAGGACCAAGTGAGCAAGCGTGCTTGCAAGACATCAGCTGCTGTAATTTACACTTCAGACGATGTGAAGCAGTCAGTTAAAAAGATTATTGAAAAACTTTGTTTTGAAGAAAATGAGTACATGGGAAAAGGATCTGGTTGGACGCTGACTTCGGTAAATCGTCTGGATCTAAGAATTAGCCATTTTGACCCACTAGATAAATATATGTATATATTTTTGCGTAGAACTATGTATAATAAGTTTGGTAAATAGCTGTTGAATAACTATAATGTGTTTATTTCGCTTAATTTTACCAGTTTAATAATTTATAATGATACCTAAAGTTAGAAATTAAATTATTCTAGTATGACTGAAGACATGTTTAATAAATAAAGACCACCTAAGCTCTTGAATGCTTAAATGAAAGTGTGATTACAAATAATAGTTACTCTAACTTTATTGTTTGGTATGTGAAGTCTAGTGACCCCTACAGTCATTCCGCTGGAGAGGATTAATGACATTCGCGTAAAATACTTGGACTTAATTAGTATTTGGAATTATTATGTTGATACATTGTTTTGATATGGTAGGGTATCATCGGATGTAGTCTGACACAATGAGATATATAGAGATGTGGTGAGATGTAGTCTAAGATATTGCAGTGCACGTTGGTACAGGCAGGACTTTGTAGGACATAGTTGGGCATAGTGAGTCATATAAGGATATGTAAGGATATGTTAAGACATGGAAGGACTTGGAGGGGTAAGATGCCTACCCAAATGAAGTAATTTATTATGGTGCTTAGTAGGAAGTATAGGTCAAAGGTAGTAATAGGTAGTGCAAGATAGTTGTAAGTGATGTCATAGGTTGAAATGAGATGATGTTCCAAGATGTTGGTATCCAGCATATGAAAACGATATGGTGAGGTCAGTGAATAACTGTATAACACAGGTATGGGGTTTAATATTATGATTTAAACATGAGGTAATGCTTATGAATGGAGTGCTCGACGATGATATCATAACGAAGAAAGTGAAATGCATAGGAGTGAACATTCAATTCCAATATGGTTGAATGTTCTAGAATGCAAAAGGTGTAAAGTTCTAGTAAAAAAAATTGTTGCTGAAAATTTTATAATCCAACATGGTAGAAATTTCTATAAATCAAAATGGTTAAAGGTATACAAAAATGGTGGTTCCATAATGGTAATGTTAAAATCCTAAATCCGAAACAACAAGCCTCAGGCTTAGTTAGTGGTAATGTAATTGAATATGGAGGAAAATTCTGGACTCCAATAAGGCGGAATGTTCTGGAAAATAAAATGGCGACCTATAATGACATAATATAAATTGATGTTGCAGAGAACGAAAACTGTGTTGCATAGTATTGGGGTACAAAATCATTATGTACCTAATCGAAGATGGCGGCCTGACATGATGTAATAAAAGAATGTCGTCCGATATTCTTACATCATAGCTCTAATATTTACATATAACTTCATATTAACCAATACCTTCGATACCTTTGAAACAAATATTTAATTCACGAACCGGCCAATCAGATCGCTTCTTTCGACTCTGCATTACTCCCCATAGTGGGTTTTCTGGTGGGGTGGTTGCGGAGTAACAGCCAACAACGCAGATACATACGGCTAATGCGAAAATTGGGCCTTTGAGGGATTTAATAGGGAAATTTTGTTTGAAAAAAGGGAAATTTATAAGGAAAAAAGGGAAATTTCGGGGTCAATACGAAATTTTTATAGGAATTTTGGTGGAAAATAAGGAAATTTCCGGAAAATTGAGGAATTTTGGTGACATCAGAGGTCAAAGGTAATAACAGTGACCACAGAGGTCAAAGGTCATAACAGTGATGTCAGAGGTCTAAGGTCACTAATCCTGAATCCTGAATCCTGAATCCTGCAACCGGCATCCCTGTGCTCGGACCAACTAAATCTAACTTCTTACGTGCATATGGCTGGCCTGATCTTTTCATCGCATTTATGTGTAATCGAAACTGGGATGAAATTAATTTTTTTTTGTTGTCAGGTCAAACGTCAATGCATCGCCATGACATCACTGCACATGTGTTAATACAAAAATTAAAATCTTTGATGAATTTGATTAAACATGTCTCGGTATTTGGCGAAACACGTTGCTGGCTTTATTCTGTAGAATGGCAAAAACTAGGTTTGCCACATGCGCATTTTTTTGATTTGGTTGGTGGATAGAGTACGCCCAGAATAAATTGAAAAAATTATTTAAGCGGAAATTCCGGATCCGAATATTGATCAAGAAATGTTTGAAAATGTTACTACTAACATGATCCATGGTCCATGTGGTACTTTAAACATGACGTCACCATGTATGGACAATAAAAAATGTACGAAGCGTTTTCCAAAACCATGTCTAACTGATACTATCACCAATATCGATGGTTATCCATCTTACCGTCGTAGAGACATAGACAATGGTGGACAATCATATCAATTACGTCTGTCAAACGGTGTAAGAGTAGACTTTGATAATCGCTGGGTGGTTCCATATTCACCGTTGCTGTACAAAACCTACAAAGCACACATAAACGTTGAGTTATGCAGTTCGGTGAAGTCCATTAAGTAGGGGAGGCCGGGGCTAGATACAACACTTTTCACATTTTGCATTGCAGTATTTATGTTTCGATAGAAATCAAACTATAATAAAGGGAATGTTTTCTTAGAAACTCTTAGCTGTCACATAACATTTCCAGAACATAGAAAGCAGTTAAGTATTAAAATCTAGAGCTATGTATTCATGGTGATGTAAGTGTTGCAACTTGCCCCAGACCTGGGGCAAGTTGCAACACCAGCTTGGGTAACTTGCAACACTTACTCCCATGTATCAGAATCATCTGTTTCACAGTCGTTACACACATACATAGGGTCTTTTCTTGCACAAGACCAATGCGCCCATTTTTGGCAAGATGTACATTGAACCCATTCTTTATTCCTGTTGTATTTTGTCATGCACACTAAACACATCTCGTCCTGTTCTTCACTAAAACTAACTTCTTTAAAGTTTAATTTTATTTTTGTTACTTTCTTACAATTTGCTTTCCTTTTTTCTTTCTTGTCATTTTGTGAAGGTTTCTGAATTTTCTTTTTATTAATTACATGTAGTTTCCTTTCTTCAGCTTCAGCCTTTTTCCTTTTCCTTTCTTCACTCTTGCGTTTTTCTTCTTCAATCACTCTCTTTTCAGGAGTGTCAGTGAGAACTGCAGACTTCCTTTTTTCCTCCCTCTGCAAGAGGTTTCCCCTCTAGGTGGAGCTTTTGGGAAAGGACGCACAATCTATTGAATGGAAACACTTGGACCAGATATTGCAAGAATGTTTGTTTCAGCACTTGTTTCAATAATGCTGGGTCCAGAATGCACATTAGGTTCAGAAGAAACGCTTCCCTGCATGCCTGTCTGACAACTGTGTGGATCTGGTCGGTCAGTAACGAAAGCAGGGGCAAAGTCTTTTTCTGAAAATATGTTAGGGTTGAAAGGTGAAATACCAGTTTTCTGAAAACCTGATGTAATGTTTGCTGGTGTCATAGAGTACAAGAAGGCATCTTTCACTATTGCTGGCAAATAGAATATGGTTAGAGTCTTGCCGGGATTTGTTTTGTGCCAGGAATTAATTCCCGTTTCACACCGCCTTTTAAAAGGTCCAAAAAATGAAACGTCCAAAGGCTGCAAGCGATGGAAACAGTGTGGAGGAAACGAAAGAAGAACTACGCCTCTTTTTTTGCACAAATCTATGACTTGGCAGCTTATGTGTGAACAGTGGTTGTCCAGAAGCAAAAGCACTGGATTTTCAGGAGATGGTAACGTAAGAGAGACAAAATGATCCATAAAAATGATGAATGTTTCCTCTGTTTGCCAACCAGATTTTGTGCCAGTACCTATGCAACCTATCGGTCCATCGCGTATAAAATGATCTTTGAAGTTCTTCCGAGGGAAAATAAACATGGGTGGCAAAGTTGTTCCTATTGCGCACACAGCTGTCGCTACAGTAATCATTTCTCCACGTTCTGCTGCAGTTACTGATCCTACTTGTTTGACTCCCCTTTTAGCAACTATTTTGCCAGGTTTCAAAACAGTTGCCACTCCAGTCTCGTCCATATTGTAAATTCGGGAGGCTGAAATATTATGACGTGTGAGAACGGATGATAGTTTATTGAAAAATTTGGAAACGTTATGCATGTTGAACGAAGTACATCTCCTAAGGCTCGTGGCTTCAGGCTGCCTGACAGACAGTTCATTATTGCGCTTCATAAAACCGGAAAACCAATCTGGACCGGCGCACTCATTAACTTTCCAAGGGTCCGGGATCTGTAATCCCAACTTTAGTGCACACTAATATGCAAGCTTGCGCACTTCTGCTGGTGTTAGCCCAAACATAATTTCCGAATTACGTTTCAGATACTCGACAAATTGACACTCTTGTTCGGCACTGAAAACACACCGCGGCTGTAGATAACCCGCTGAGACAAAACTGAATTCAGGTTGTTCTGTTGTTATATCCATGTTTTTCTTCTTAAGTTTTTGTATGTATCTTGACAGTGTAGAGTAGCGAATGTTGTACATCTTTGCTATCTGTCGTACGGAACAATCTTTGGCATTTGGATTGGCTAAAACAAGTTTACCTGCCCTCTCCATGACATCCTGTGGTGTTTGACCTCAATTCGTCTTCTTCTTATACGTTCTCATCGTAACTGTAATGGGAAAATAATAGCTATAATAACTAAAAAAAATATTACATTTATAAACATAAATATTATAAACAGTAATTGCGGCATTCTAGTTCTCGATTATTTGCTTTGGTTTCAAATATTCGTAACTTCTAAGATGAATTAAAACAATGTTTATGTAAAAAATAGTTGAGTGAAGCCCTAAAAGTTTACAAAAACAAATTATGTTAGTTAACATACGTGGTCTAATGTAACGCGAACATATCGGTATAAACGTTGAAATCGAGTGAAATACAAATGAATTGATGTTTAACGTTTAAAAAATTATCCATTATATCTGGGGTAAATTGCAACATGTGTTGCAACTAGCCCCAATATACAACTTGAATTTACTTACCGCCATTCACTTAGAGGCGTTGTTATAAAACATTTGTCATTATATACAGATAAGTACAACACTATAGGCTGCCCTCAGAAGTACAAATATATTAACTTTCGACAAACACATTCAAAACAACAGCAGCTAAGTAATCCGTGCGTGAGTTTACTCGCGACTACAGTAGGAATGTTGTGCACGACTGAAGCCAAGCGCGATCTCTTTATGACTTGTCGAACTAATACCATTAAGATTACGTGTGGTTCCTTTCCTTCCCGTAGTGGTGCGACACTATTACCATCGGTTAATGATTTAGAGCCACTGTTGCAACTTGCCCCTGTTGCAACTAGCCCCGGTCTCCCCTACATTCGTAAATACTTTCATAAGGGCAGTGATAAAGCTATATTTACTGTTCAAAATGTAAACGACAATGATGAAATAACACGTTATCAAATGGGCCCATACATGAGTAGTAACGAAGCTATTTGGCGAATTTTTAATTTTCCTTTACATGAAGGGGATCCTGCTGTTATACATTAAGCTGTGCATCTTGAAAATGGACACTGTGTTTATTTCATGGAACAGACTGCTCTACAACAAGCTTTAATAGATCCAAAAACAAATCTTACTGAATTTTTCAACCTTTGTAATAGACAAGGTGTTGGTAGTTCTCAAATACATTAATGTATACTAATGTTCCTAATTTTATTACATGGATTAAACAATCAAAAAATTGGGAACCACGGAAACGAGGCGTTCCAGTCTCGGGATTCGCCGACATATTTACGGCAAATACTTATAGGCCGATTATAATCAGTTCATCCTAAGCAACGCGAATGCTTTTTTTTTTTTTTTGCGTTTGTTGTTGGTTAACGTTCCTGGACCGACATCCTTCCAATATTTGCGAAAAGTCAATGGTATTTTTTACGACACTTTCTTCGATGCGTGTCGTGAATTACATTTATTGGAAGATGATAACCACTGGTATCTCACATTTGCAGATGCAGAACTGAGTTCATTACAACATATTCGTCAATTATTGCAATAAAATTAACAACTTGTTTTCGGTCTAAAGCACCTGCTCTGTAAAACAAATATAATAACTCAGTGAGTGAGGATATTGTGCATCGGATTAGAATTACTAATAAAAATCCCAATATCGAATTTTCGGCTGAAATCTATAACGAATCATTAATAATGATTGAGGATATTTGTATTCTTATTTCGAACATGCCGCTCATCAATTTTGGAATGCAAGCGCCGAACCACCCAGCATCAGATATCATCAACAGCGATGTTCAACGTGAACACCATTTTGATATGATTTCTTTGGCTACTTTTGTTGCTGATAATGAACAATTGCTTACTGCTGAGCAACGAAATGTATATGATCAAATCAACTTATCAATTGCAGCTCGACAAGGTGGATACTTTTTTTTGGATGCACCAGGTGGCACTGGCAAAACATTCCTCATCTCACAGATACTTGCGCGCATTCGAACACAAAATCATATTGCTTTGGCAAGAGGGGTTTCTAGCAAAAACCACACAAGTCCAAATTGTTGATTTTTTGGTTTATGACAGTTGGTTAAACTTCTCTGAAGGAGACATTTGGTACACAAATAGTTTCCTGCATAAACAACATAGGTCCAGAGATATTGTCAAATAAAGAAACAGTATTTCAGGAAAAACCACACTAGTCCAGATAAGTTCTGAAAGAAACAAACAAGTCCGAATGTATTCTGTAAAAATCACGCAAGTCCACATTGATTCTGTTCATTCCACACACGATATATCATTAAGCAATCACTATTCTCATAGTGTAATGTTTTCTAATCCTGCTAAGTAGAGAGTATTGAATGCACTTGTACAGTTATATACATGGGCATATTATATGGGTATATTCGTGTTACATGGTTTTACATTTCTTTTGTCTATGGTTATATATAATCTGTGATTGTTTATATTATGTGTTGAATTTAATCGCAAAGGAAGTGATTGCTAAGTAGGTCTTAACGTATGTGAATGTAAACAGTTTGACATTTAAGATGGATGATGATAAAACTGATTGGCCTAAGAGAAATATAAATAAACAAAGAAAGCAGGAAATAATAAAGAAAGCTAAAGTAGCGGGAATTGAACACATTTACCATGTTGGAACTAAAGTGGGAGCAAGAGGAAATGGTAAAGACTGCAGGTAAGTGTAACATTTCGAAATAATTTAATTTCAATATTTGCTATAATTAGTGAGTACGCCATTCCTGATAAATTCATGTTATTGTGACCGCTTGTCTACGCCAAAAAAATTATGTAATATTTGTATCTAATGATGTAAGTAAGTTATAATATTTTCAAGTCATTAAATTTATATTCCTGACATTATAGTGTTAGTATTGTGAACTCTACAATACCCATTTAAATGTATACCAACGTTTGTTTCTTAGTTGATGGTTTTTATTTTCCAGATGCAGCCGTTTTAAATGCTTTGATAAGATTGCAAGTGAACAAAGGCAGCACATCGTACAAGAATTCAACAATATGGAAAGCAAAGATGATCAAGATTCTCTTTTAGCTGGTCTTATTTCTCTTCATCATATTGCTCGTAGACGGCCAAGGAAACCAGAATATGAGGAAAGGAAAGACCACTGTGCTGCGTATTCATACAAAGTAAGGTTAAATGGCAGAGACATTCCTGTATGCTGTGCAGCATTCACAAGCCTTCATGGAGTTACTCCTTGGCGTGTAAGAAGAATCCAAAAAAGTTTGATCACAACTGGTAAATCGCCAAAAGACATGCGTGGGAAGCACACAAACAGACCATCAAAAGCCCCCGATAATGTCCGGGACCTCATCAGATCACACATAACCTCTTTTAAAGCCCGCACATCACACTACTCCCTACGAGACAATCCAAACAAAAAGTATTTACCAGAGGATTTATCTATTGCAAAAATGCATGAAATGTTTATTGAAAACCATCGTTTGTATGTTCCATACAAACTATATTGGACTGTGTTCAATAGTGAATTCAATATTTCTTTTGGCTACCCAAGGTCCGACACATGTTCAATCTGTGATTCTTTGGAGCAGAGAATATCTAGTACGGTACTGCAGTACACATAGACAAAATTAAACTCTTGCTTGAAAAATCTCTCCATTTGCGGAAAGCTGAGGCCTTTAGGCAAAAAAAGCGACTGTATGGTATTAAAGCTAAAGCTGGAAATATCACTTGTTTAAGTTTTGACTATATGCAAAACCTCCCTCTTCCCCATCTCAAAACTAACACTGTATTTTACTCAAGACAACTATGGTACAATGTTTTTGGTGTCCATAACTTGGGGACTGATGAGGTTACTATGTTTACATACCATGAAGGTGAAGGTAGAAAGGGAGCAAATGAAGTGACTAGCATGCTTTTACTTTATCTCATTGAGTTAGGAGCCACCCATGATGATCTGGTACTTATAAGTGATGGATGTAGTGGTCAAAATAAAAATCGTGTGATGGTACATTTCTTGTACTATCTGGTTCATGGCTTCAAAATGTATAACAGTATCACTTATCTTTTCCCTATGAGGGGTCTCAGTTATTTGCCGAACGACCAAGACTTTTCTCTTGTTGAGTTGAAAAAGCGCAGAACTCCATATGTAGGAACTCCTGATGGATGGAACAAAATAATAATGCAAGCAAGGAAAAACCCATCTCCGTTCACATTGAGAAAGGTTCAAGCCTGTGACATGTTCTACATACGGGCGGGTACCGAACCATTCTTTTTGAAATACCCGAAGCCAGCACTAAAAATCAAGTCTGTAAGAATGATTCGCATTCACAAAGATAATAAACGTGTTCAGTTACGGGACACTTACACAGGACCCTGGCGAGACAGTGTGATAGTTAAGCCTTCTATGGTACTGTACTTCCAACTGAAATAACCCTGAATCCTCTCTCATTTGTTCCCATAAAGCCTGCCAAACTGCACGATGTGAAGGCTCTCATAGACTACCTGGAAAGTGTTAATGATATAGTATTCTATGATAAACTTTTGCAGGCCCAGGAATTGAAGGTCGCAGAGCTTAATGAAGAAGACATTGACAGTGATGATAACAGCAGTGGATGTGAAGATTAATTACTGCGCACCCATGATCGAGTGATAGTTCTTATCGACCTGCACATTATAATCCTAATAATCAGTGCTGGTAGTAAAACATTCATGTTTATTGATACTATTATTTTGTTTCCTCAAATGTTTGTTATAGTTTGACTATATATGCAATATAAATATATTACAATGGCATTAACACAGTTTTATATTGCTTACAAAACATCTTCTGTCTATTAATTCTGCAAAAACCACATATGTCCTTCATTTTTTATTTTTTATTTGCTTGACTATACCAGATATACACAAATTAAGTAGTTACAAATGTTTTATAAGAACTACTTCACCATAAAAAAATATGTAACTGCCATTACACATACACAATAGAGTGGGAAAATGTTATTTTATGTTTGCCAAAATTCTTCTTCAATGGACCTGTGTGGTTTTTGCAAGAAACCCCTCAATTGCTTCATCAAGCATTGCAGCAACATTACTCGATGGTGGACGGACTGCGCATTCAGCACTTAATTTACCTTTGAATATTCATACAAATCCCGACGCAATTTGTAAAATAAAGAATCATTCTGGCATGGCTGAAGTTTTGAGAAAATGCTAATTTATTATCTGGGATGAATGCACAATGGCCCACAAGCATTCGCTTGAAGTTCTCGACAGGTCACTGAAAGACATCAAATAAATACTAGGCTTTTCGGTGGTGCTTTACTGCTGCTGTCTGGTGATTTCAGACAGACTTGTGCGCCATTCCCCGTGCTACATATGCGGACAAAATAAACGCATGATTGAAATAATCATATCTATGGCGAAGTGTCAGTAAATTATGCCTTACCATAAATATCCGTGTTCAACTTCAAAATGATCCAGTAGCTTCGGGATTCTCTGAACAATTGCTAGGCATTGGCAATGGTATAATTCAATTGTATGAAAAAACTTAATATATTAGACTCACAGAAAATTTTTGCAACATGGTGACTACCAAAGATGAGTTAATAAAAAGTATCTTTCCAGATTTACGACAGAATTATACTAATCATGCATGGCTACGTGAGCGAGCTATTTTAGCCGCAAAAAATTTAGATGTTGATGCCATTAATTTCAAAATACAACAGTCATTGCCTGGTAATGAAATTACATTCGAATCGATTGACACTGTTGTTTATCCTGATGATATTGTCAACTATCCTGTAGAGATTTTAAATTCACTGGATTTACCTGGAATGCCACCACATTACTTGCGATTGAAGATTGGCTCACCTATAATTTTGCTTCGAAATTTGAATGCACCAAAACTGTGTAATGGCACGCGATTGGTCATAAAAAAATCATGGGAAACATTCTTTAAGCCACTATTTTGAGTGGCAAATTTCAAGGTGAAGTTGTACTTCTACCACGGATCCCAATGATTCCTTCAGATTCACCTATCCCATTCAAACTGTTGTGTATTGTGGGCCACAGGGCAGGTTGGCAGCAATGTTGTTGTTGATGTTAGTAATGGAGGTTTGCGTGCACGAGGTGTAGAGAAATATATGGACTGATAGGTAACTAATTTTATGTAATGGGATGAAGTAAAGAGTACACAAAAGTGCCGAAGAGGATTGGATCCATTCGTGCATGTATTGCCTGCCGGTGGCGTGAATGGTAATACAGTAATCAGTAAACACCGATGGCGCGTTTTAGCTCATTTGGAGAGTTTGTGCTACGGAAAGATGCCTGGAAGAGATATGCAGAACGGTGGAACTATTGCCTGGTGGCCAACTAGGTCACCGACAAAGAAGAGCAGAAGGCTATATTTTTCACGGTGTGTGGCAGAACTTTATAACCTGGTTTCGTCACTGGTGTCTCCAAAAGGTAAGAGCGATGTGGCGATATCCGAGATTTTGGACTTACTGTCGACACATTTCGAACCTAGACCGAGTGAAGTGGTGGAGTCTTTCAGTTTCACAAGCGAGATCAACAAGAAGGTGAAATTATTGCCGAGTATGTAGCGGCTTTACGGCGGCTGGTGGCACACTGCAATTTTACAGATGTGCTGGGTCTCATAACCCTCACACATGTAGGCATCGGGGCACTGTGTGTAATTTTTGCTCCAAGAAACGGCATTTAGAAAGGGCATGTATAACGAAAAGAAATAGCGATCAGGGTAAAGCACAAACGAGAGTAAGGGGCAACCGAGAGAGTGCCAATTACAAAGTAACTGGAGACAAGCAGTCATCGGATGAAGACACCGCAACATACAGCTTATACAATGTTAAGAGTAACCCCTTGAAAACCGACCACCGATCAAAGTGGATGTGTGGTTAGATGGGCGTCAGTTGGAGATGGTAGTCGACACGGGGGTGGGCCACACTATTATTAGCAGTGATACATACAAACAGTTGTGACCAGAGCAACAGCAGCTACAAGCGGCAAATATGGTACTGCATACTTGGTCGCAAGAACGGTTGGGAGTTTTGGGATATATGAATGTACAAGTGCAAATGAAAACAGCATCAGGTAGGTTGACCCTGTTGGTGGCAAAGGGGGAAGGTTCAAGCTTGCTGGGCGTAGCTGGTTGGAGCCTTTAGGAATTAGCGTAGAGGGGATCCATTATATTCATCAGGAACAAATTACAAGAGTGATCCAGGAATACCCAGGGGTATTTGGAGATATGGAGCAAGAACGTTATACGGGACCACCAGTGACCATAGAGCTTGAAGTCGGGGCGAAGCCAATATTTCGTAAAAGCCGGCCAGTGGGATTTGTGTTGGTAGAGAAGGTCAGTGAAGAGATTGACCGGTTGGTGGAACGGGGGTACTGGAACCCGTGATGTATTCAATATGGGCTACTCCTTTAGTGCCGGTACGGAAAATGGATGGATCAGTTTGACTCTGCGGCGACTACAAATGTACCGTCAATACGGTATGCAAGAAAATTATTACTATCTTCCGACCACAAACGAGGCATTCTCGAACCTGGCAGGTGGGAGATTTTTCACAAAGTTAGACCTAGCTGAAGCATATTTACAAGTTTCAGTGGATGAGGTGACGGCAGAACTTCTCACGGTGAACACGATGAAAGGACTGTTCAAGGTCAAACGGTTGCCTTTTGGAGTATGTGCTTCCCCGGCGATATTTCAGCTGTTAATGGTAACCTTATTGTCCAGGGTACAAGGGGTAGTGGTGCTCTTGGATGACATATTGATTACAGGAGCAACAGAAGAGCAACATTTGGTACGGGTGCATCAAGTGCTAAAAAAAATTGAGGAAGCCGGTTTACGTCTTAACAAATCAAAATGCATGTTTGCAGCCACAGCAGTGAAGTTCTTGGGGTACATGATGAACAGCAAGGGGATACACCCGACAAGCGAGAAAGTGCGAGCAATACATGGGGCCCCAAAACCGACAACGAAGAAGGAGCTACAGTCTTTTTTGGGGCTGTTAAATTTTTATGAGCGGTTTCTACCACAGAAAGCTGCCCTCTTGGAGCCCTTACACAGATTGCTCGACTAGGGGAAGGAATGGGAGTGGACGCAAGCCCATGAACAGGCATTTGAGGCTGCGAAGAAACTTCTGCAGTCAGATGCGGTGCTCACCCACTATGATGCCACAAATCACATTATTCTAACCTGCGATGCCTCCTAACACGACCTGGGGGTGGTGCTGGCCCATGAGACTGACGAGGGGGAAGTACCAATGGATCTCGCACCCTACATAAAAAGGAGAGGAACTACGCACAGATAGACAAAGAGGCTTTGGCCATCATGTTCGGGGTGACAAAGTTTCGACAATATTTGGCGGCACGACCCTTTACGATCGTGACCGACCATAAACCACTCTTACGACTTCTGGACCCAAGTAAACAGACTCCGGACATACTGTCACCTCGCTTGCTGAGTTGGAGTCTCTGGTTGTCCATGTATGATTACAGGTTAATATACAAACCAGGGATGAAGATTGGCCATGCGGATGCGTTGAGCAGATTTCCATTACCGGCACTGGAGATGCAGGTTCCAGGGGTGGGGGATGTGTTGATGTTGGAGGCGTTGCCAGAACCCCTAATTGAAGCCAAAAGGCTAGCTACCCTTACGGAGGAGGACCCTGTTTTGAGGCTCGTTAAGAGAAACACAATGATAGGCTGGCCTGAGGAAGGCGGGACAAACAAGCTGCGGCCCTATTGGAATCTGAGGGAGGAACTGTCATTATACAATGGATGTAGATTATGGGGGAATCAGGTGGTGACACCAACAGTAGTACGGCGAAGCCTGCTGACAATTGTGCATGCCAACCACGATGGAATAGTATGGTCTAAAGCAGTGGCTCGCAGTTATATGTGGTGGCCACAAATGGATCAGGATATAGAAAGAGACGTTCGAGAGTGCACCGAATGCCAACAGCTTTGAGCTAACCCCACAAAGATAAAGGAGGTAAGTTGGCCCCCAGAAACAAAACCATGGGTCAGGCTACACGTTGACTTTTTTGGGCCGTTTCAGGGTAAGGTGTTCCTCCTGGTAGTGGATTCGTACTCCAAATGGCTGCAGGTGAAGATGGTAGCATCAGGGTCCTCCACGGCTGTAATTCGAGAGCTGAGAGAAAAGTTTAGTTACCATGGGATACCCGAGTGCATAGTATCTGACAACAGTACGGCGTTTGTATCACAGGAGATAAAGAAGTTTGCGGCAACGAATGGCATCCGACTGGTTCAGGAAACACCAGTACACCCTTCCAGCAATGGGCAAGTGGAACGGATGGTGCAAACGATGAAGGGAAAACTAAGGAAGTTGGGATATGGAGATTGGCAAACGAGACTGGCCAGGACCCTCTTTGCGCTTCGGACGACGCCATGTTCAAGATTACAGAAGCCCCCGGGCGGAACTGTTGAAAGGGGAAGACACTGCGTACAGCTGTGGGCCAGTTGCACCCAAGGAGTCAACCAGTGGCCCATCAGCCATCATCCCCAACCACAGAAGAATTAGAAGGGCGGCGGTTTCACAAAGGAGAGCAGATACTGTTCCGTAACTACCGTGTAGGGGCGAAGTGGTTGCCAAGAGTAATAAGGGCGTCACAAGGACAGTGGATTTATGAAGTGGCCTATGCATCGAGCAACAAATACAGGAGACATGTAGATCAGCTGTTACGGCGTGTAGGACAGAGCCAGCACATACCGGTTCCCCGAGAACAGAAACAGTTACCAATACATTCTAGAATAGAGAGGAATGGAAGGAGAGACGAGGAAGAGAATGAGCTGGAGAGGAAACAGAAAGGGAACCTGGTAGCAGGCCAACAGAGGGAGAGAACGCCAATGGAGGAGGACCGCGGTGGGCAGCAGCAGGTGCAGCAAAGGACAGAAGTGACACAGAGGGACTATCGTCAGGAAGGGGCCATCCGTCAGGTTCGGACGAACAGGCTGCCCCGAGTCGTGAGCTCGACCAACCTACAAGCCCAGGGCCTAGTCCGTTTAGAGGTTTTGAACGAGAGGCTAGCAGTGAGCACAAGGGGGAACCAAGGGGGCACGAGCAAAACACGACTTGCAGACGGAGGAGGCAACTACCAACAAAGCTGAAGGACTATGTGTTGAAGTAACATAACAAGGGAGGAGTGTTGTGTATTGTGGGCCGCGGGGCAGGTTGGCAGCAATGTTGTTGTTGTTTTTGTTGTTAGTAATGGAGGTTTGCGTGCACGAGGTGTAGAGAAATATATGGACTGATAGGTAACTAATAATTGTATGTAACGGGATGAAATAAAGAGTATACAAAAGAAACGTTTACAATTTCCAGTTCGCTTGGCATTTGCTATGACTGTTAAAAGTCACAAGGTCAAACAATGACGATTTGTGGCTTAGATTTAGAAAATTTGAACTTTTCTCACGGCCAATTATATGTTGAGTGTTCCAGGGTTACCAAACGATCGAATTCGTTTGTTTGTACCCCTCAAGGATTTACCAAAAATATTGTAAGAACATCCAATGGAATTACGATAAATTAAGTTTTTGTACATTAAAAAATATACCTGTTATAAATTCTTTGAGTTTCAACTTATTTCCTTCAATTAACACAAGTGAAAATTTTTATTCAACACAGTTTCTAAATTCAAGTTACCTCAAAGTATACACATACTCACACACTATCGATTGATCGAATTGTAGTAACTGTACATGTAATGACGTTAGATATTGTAATAACCTTTTTAATAAACATTTTCAGCAAAATGGTCAAACCTAATTCATCTTATTCAAAAAAGTTTAAAATTTTCTAATCTAAGACGTGTGTACAGCACAATGTCTGCCGGGTCAGCTAGTGTATATATATACATAAAAACTAAAAAAACATTTTCTATTGGATCAATTTGTGAATGAAACCATTCTCGAACCAACTTAAACACACACACAAAATTTCATCAAAATCGGTTCAGCCGTTTAGGAGGAGTTCAGTCACATACATTCGTACAGAAGAAATATACCTATATAATTTGATCCAATAGAAAATGTTTTTTTTTAGTTATTTTATTTAGTTGTTGATTTTTGGATGGTTTAGGTTCACAATATTTATATAAATATATATATATATATGTATGTATGTGTGTGTGTTGTGTATTCATTTATGTGTTGTTAATCTTTAGATAGTTTAGGTTCATAATTGGATACGGTAGGCAGCACTGCGATCGCGTTTTAGAATATATATTATTTTAATTTTTGTTATATCAATCAGACCCGATAGTTGGTGCTGCAATCGGATTATAGGAATATTTTTATTTTGTGGCATTTTCGCATATCAGTTACTTGCGTTACTTGCGTCGTAGTTTAGTGGTGTTATTACATTAAAATTGAATTGCACGCTTATTGAAAATATTATATTATTATTTATTGAAATAACATTTTAAAGTGTAATTAAAAATATACATTGTGCAAAATTTGTAAGGTGCAGTATTGAAGTGATTATTTTACACGATTTTTCATTACTTTTATTTAGACAGAGGTGCCCACCACCCCCAAACACTATGACTCACCCCCCCCCCCCCCCCGAAATATTTTGTTCCATTTTCTCAATGATTTACTCGATGATTTTATAATATTATACTTTTTTAGTATTATATTTTGTCACATTTTGCATTAATTAAAACTGATTTTCTAAAAATAATTTTGGTCATATCAGGTAATATTTAATATTATAATTTAAGCATACTTTGACATGTGACAATGTTATTTTCAATCCTTGATTGTTACCTTAAAAGCTTAAAAATTATATGAAATAGTATCGCAGCATCACTCACAATAGTTCAGTAGTACAATGGAAAATTTTAAAAATTCTGAATTAGACATATATAAAAAACAGTTAACATTGAGATATACATAATATATACATGTTAGCATAACAAAAAAAAGTAATACAGATAACTGCCTGTTTGAAAATCTAGCTAAAATTGAATTTGTGTCTCCTTGCAATAACTTTCACTAGCAAAAAATATTGCATGATTAAAAATTAACGCTGATCTATATCCTTGACAAAAGCTTCTTCCTTGAAGATGTAGATCGAGAGAAGATCTCAACAATTTCATCATTTAAAATGGATGCAAGCACATATTTTTCCGAACACAGAACCATTAGATTTGACAGCCATCTGTCACCCATGCACGATCTCAGCCTGTTTTTCACTATACGTAACTTATTAATTGCTCTTTCTACGGAACAACTTGTTACTGCCAATGAGAGTAAAGTTGCATAAACAACTTTGATAGCTTTAAACCCAGAAAAGTTATTGAGGCATCGATAAGGTTTCAGAAACCCTTGGGTTACCCACAAAACATTTTTCTTTTCATCTCCCTCATCTTCCTTTTCCTTTATTCAACATTGATTACTTCTGTATCTACCACGTTTTCATTAGCCACTTCAGTCTCTTCATCTTCCTTTCTTGATGTTCTTGGGCTCTCTTTTACCACATCGGATAGTGAGATATTTGGATGTGTGGCAAGGTATAGATCACTGAAGCTGTTCAGTTATTTTGCCACCGAGTCACAATCCCACTTGTAGAAATCACACCACTCTTTGATGTCTTCAGATTTAACATTATCTTTCTCTACATTAAGAACTCCTGTGTGAGAAAAGTGGCTCATTTGCATAACCATTTTTAAGAAATGATCGGAAAATCTATCATCGAGTTGACGATGCAGAGAATCTAAGAGCTTAAAATACATTTCAATTTTAAGTCTACGATTTAGGTTTCTTTTGGGCTCGTCTACTCCAATCTCGTCCATTGCCCTCTTCATAAACCTTATTCTTCCAGGTACTGTTACAAGTGGATGAATGTCATATTTTTTTCGCAAAATCTTCCGATTTTTTTATAAAAAAAAATGTGTGTCTAATATGTGTGTTGTCTTGAGAGTACTTAAGCCACCCGCCTACCTGGGAGCGCATCCCGAACTTTCACTTGCTATCCAAGCAGCCTTCACGTGCGACAGCGGTCGGTGCTGGAACTAGGCTGCATCCGCGTTCCCTCGGCGGTAGTGTCATTTATTTTCCCCCTTCCAAGAATTGTCACAACCGTAATAGGGTATTTCCAAACCTCCACTTCTTCTGCTCTTATGGCGGAAAGAAAGATAACTGATACCGCGTGCAATTCTCTCTTTTTCTCTCCATCCCTCACACCACCCCCCTTTCTTGTTGTTTCGACGCTACATCCGTCGCATACAATGCATCAGATTCTCCTTTCAATTGCACGGTCTGCGCAGGCGCGAAGCTTTTTTTTTTTACTTTTGAGTGTGTGCGCTTATTGTCGAAGCGGGGATAGGGACCATTTTTTTTGAGGAAAGTGCGGGCTTGCCAATTTGATTTACAAGATCCCTTTCAATTATCAAAGCACCAGAAACGTATTTTCACATTAGAAGCTATAAGTATGTAAATAATATATATTTTTTTCTCGTCTTTTAACAACCCCCCACCCCCCTGAAATTTTAATGACGCAGTCTGCGTCGTTAACCCCCCTTGTGGGCACCCCTGATTTAGATATTACATGTGTATTGAATAAAAATCAACGTAACCTACAATTTTAAATTGTCGGTTCTCATTTTATTCTATGCAACTTATGATGTATTGAACGCCTCTGTAAAAATTAAAAACTAAAATTACTTATAATACAATAGTTTAAAGTATATATAATATTTGAAGTTATATATTTTTAATTTACAGTTTATTTTTAAAAAATTTAATTTTGGAATTTAAAACGTTTGAACAGAACGTCTGTCCTGTCCGCTAAAATTATACACATATGAAATTATGAACATATATTCCACAGTTTCCGCAGGTTTTTTTGATTATGGCAGCTTGAACACAGTCATTTGGAAACTTCCATACCATGTTCGGAGCGAGTCCCGCCGCGCTCCTGTCGCGGGAGCCGACATGTCGCGCACTCGTCGTCCCCATGTGTTGTATCTCGCTTGTAATTCGTCTATTGCGTCTAACAAACATGCAATTAATAGCTCACAAGCGAAAAAAAAAGAAGCTAGTCTTTCAGTACCCGCCACAGATGTGGAACATCTAACCTTAGTAACGTGTTCATTTGTTCTCATGTTTCAAATACACTTATAATACGAAACTCCGACATCAAATTTAAGGTATAACACTTTAAAAGAATGCCGAGTGTGATAAATGTACGCAAATTGTGTTTTCTACTACAATTCTGATCGCAAATCACACGTGGTTTCCACACCGACACTAGAATTCGCTGCCGAAACAGCTACGTCAAATTAAATCAGCTAGCGAATCATTCGATTTACAAATCGAAAGGTTAATCTATATAATGATGCGGCTCCGATAAAAACGAAAAGACAAAAAAATAATAATTTGGACAATAAATTTTATTAAAATACTGTCCATCTTGTTATAATTTATTAAACAGTTAATACTATAAGTTTCCCTTTGGCTTTGTGAACTTTAGTTTGCGCCATCCATCGCAGATGGCAATTTTGCTCACGACATTACTCCTACCAAATGCCGTATACCGAGAGCTAAGATGTTACCAATCACAAATAACATTGTTAGGAATGCAGGACAGCAACACGAACCAGGTACAGAGCTGGCTGGTTCCCTGCACGGCCACAGGAGTCATGTGCCGTGTCACGGGCCGTACACTGGCGCAAGGCTATCCACGCGTGCCTGGCCGGATTACAAGGGTCCCCGTCTCCTCCCCTCGCAACCTCCTGCACCGGCGCCGTTATCTGTCGCTGAGTGGCCTTAGGAATTCCGCGGGCCTCCGCGAATTGATGCTAATTTTCTGAACCGTACGGGCGTCGGGTCGGCCAGGGATGACGCGACTAGTCACAGCTGGTCTCGTCGGTTAAGAGTGGGATAAATAGCTACTAGAAATTCCAGCAGTAGTATAGGAATGGGCGTCCGGAAACTGGCTTCTGGCTGTGGTGCCGGTGCCGGTGTCCGCCATATTGGATTGTGACGTCACGGCGGCCATCTTGGATGACCTTGACCTTGACCTTTGACCTAGACCTGGAATTTGATCCTCAAAAATCGCCAAAAATGACCAAAATTGGGCAAAAATTGCCCAAAATTCCTCAAAAATCGCCAAAATTTCAATTTTTTTGAAAAAAATTTCCGCCAAAAAATCTCAAATAATTCCACAGTTCAAAAATTAGGATTTCGAAAATCCTCAAAAGTCGCGTTGCCCTAGAAAAAACGAAAACTCCTAAAAGCGGCTTAAAACTCCTAAGAGCTAGCCGCTTATAAGCCGCCGACCTTGAAAATAAGGATGTCATGGCAGCCATATTGGATGATGACGTCACCGTTGCAATTTCCGTTACGGCCGCCATCTTTAACTTTTTTATTTATTATCCGATTTTAATGAAATTTTTTTTAAAAAATATAAAAAAATTCAAATAATAAAATTTTTAATAAAAAATATTTAAAAAATATACTTTTACGACACGGAGTTTGGAGTCCTCGGTTCGAACCTGGTGAGGCAAAAAAAAATTAAAAATGGCGACAGGCTCCTTCCTCAATGGTGGGTGCTAGCAGACTGACTCCCACCACTTTTTTCAAAGCATATATATCGTCATCTAGTATGACGTCATGTCCGCCATCTTGTCTTCGATGCTGGAAGCCATCATCATAATTGTATCGTCGGCTAGAGTGTGCCACCTTTTCGATGATGGTGCTTCCAAATGTGCTGCCTTTTCGTTGTCGGTGCTTCCAAATGTGCTGCCTTTTCGTTGTCGGTGCTTCTATTTTTTTAAATGTTGTTTTGACTCTAGTATTTTAGTAAATTGTTCTTGATTTGACTAGCGTATTATTCAAACCGGTTAATGTATATAAACGAGTCCTAGACAGCAGGACGCTTAGTTTGTTACTGCCGTCGACGGTGTACGGATCACCTAGTTGTTTCTTCTGGTGCATAAGTCGCGTAATTGCCTGTTCTTGCGAACTCGATGGCATCTTTACCGACTTTAACGACGAACTCGATGGAGGTTGTACCATCGACTGCGGGAACCTTGACGTCGGCGTCGACGATGTTGGAGCAGATCCCGTTGGCAACGCCTCTGACAACACTGGAGGAGACTTCGATATGTGCTGTTCCACCATCAACTGAAGTTTCATCATCATTGAATACTTCAATTAATGAAGAGCGTACTTCGCATCAGTGCAAATACTGTGGTGCGTCATTTACTATCACCTCAAATGCTCGCAGACATGAAAGAAGCGGTTGTTCTAATAATGTTCAAAGAATACAATTTCAGTGCAATAAGTGCAATAAACTAATTTCACGTCTCGATAGCTTACATCGTCATTATAAAAAATGCTCCGAGACGTATAATGAACATGGTTATTGATTTGACTCATGTGTTGTACCGGCTAATGAGACTATATGAGTGATATGAACTTCAGTCCGTCTCTGGCTGTGGTGATGAACGGATCGGATAGACATTTAAAGTCATGTAAAAGTCTTAGTCCGTACAATAAGAAGACTGTTTGAATCGAGGAATCCAAAAGGCTTTAGTAATTTGTCAGTGTTTTTTTGTACCTGTAGTAGTGTAGTATGTATGTAATAAAAATTTTTTTAAAAGGACTTGTGTTGTTTTTATTTTCTCAAACCTAACACTTTTTTAGTATTTTTTTAAATTAAAGTTGTTTTGTATCGGTCAGGGATCGAACCAAGGACCTTAGTCGATCCAATCAATCAGTATATATATTACAAATTTATTTAATGAATTTGGAACTTTTTCCCGCCTCTCTAGCATTAAAATTACGAATTTCCAATATGGTGGTCTTGACGTCTGATAGGATGATGGTAGTAGAGGATTTAGAGTCTCTTTACGAATGTTGAACATGGTTTATTGAAATTATTATTTTTTACATAAAATTAAACAGTATTGCATCGATCGGGTATCGAACCGAGGACGGGAATCGATCGAATCAATATGTAAATTAATGAGTGATTTTTTTTAATGAATTTTGGAACTTTTCCCGAATTTGTAGCTAAATAATTACGGATTTTCAAGATGGCGGCCAAATTTCAAGATGGCGGGGGCACCTCGGTAATAAATGTTTACTGCACTCTAGCGGGTAAGAATTAAACTAACATGGCATCAGCACACTCTAGCCGACGATACAATTATGATGATGGCTTCCAGCATCGAAGACAAGATGGCGGACATGACGTCATACTAGATGACGATATATATGCTTTGAAAAAAGTGGTGGGAGTCAGTCTGCTAGCACCCACCATTGAGGAAGGAGCCTGTCGCCATTTTTAATTTTTTTTTGCCCTCACCAGGTTCGAACCGAGGACTCCAAACTCCGTGTCGTAAAAGTATATTTTTTAAATATTTTTTATTAAAAATTTTATTATTTGAATTTTTTTATATTTTTTAAAAAAAATTTCATTAAAATCGGATAATAAATAAAAAAGTTAAAGATGGCGGCCGTAACGGAAATTGCAACGGTGACGTCATCATCCAATATGGCTGCCATGACATCCTTATTTTCAAGGTCGGCGGCTTATAAGCGGCTAGCTCTTAGGTGTTTTAAGCCGCTTTTAGGAGTTTTCGTTTTTTCTAGGGCAACGCGACTTGTGAGGATTTTCGAAATCCTAATTTTTGAACTGTGGAATTATTTGAGATTTTTTGGCGTAAATTTTTTTCAAAAAAATTGAAATTTTGGCGATTTTTGAGGAATTTTGGGCAATTTTTGCCCAATTTTGGTCATTTTTGGCGATTTTTGAGGATCAAATTCCAGGTCAAGGTCAAAGGTCAAGGTCAAGGTCATCCAAGATGGCCGCCGTGACGTCACAATCCAATATGGCGGACACCGGCACCTGCACCACAGCCAGAAGCCAGTTTCCGGACGCCCATTCCTATACTACTTCCAGCTGCTTGAAGCGTAACATGTGCGCCTGATATTGCACGTTAGACCGATATTGCTCTGAGTCCCTCGCGATAGGCGACACTTCTCAGTCCCACGATAAGGACCGAAAAGGGTGGGGTGGCACTGCGAGGCAGTCGGATTTAATTTTCCTTGCTGTCGCTGTGTTAGTTTGGGATATATGAATGGATGTTCATTTATAAATGGTGAAAACAAACGCATGTTTTGTGAAAGGTAATGCTCGTGGTAAATTGCATTTGTCTGTGAGAATAAAACGGAATAGAGGTAAAAATCTAGCAAATTGGAGATAAAAAAATAAGTAAGTACACAAATTATTTATAGTATTCGGGGCGTTTTCAGTGTATAGCTTCAGGCAGTGTTATTAATAAAAACATTTTTTTTTTACTTTGATTTAAGGTTAAAGGAAAGCACGAAGACTGAAGAAAGTACGCCAATCGCAGAAACTACATCTGAGAATGCTAAAAGCAAGAAGAAATTACGTTATGAATAGTTTATATTGTGTATTTTATTTTATAATGAAGGAAAAAGTAATTACTATTCATGAAATATACATGCATTATATATGTGATACATTCAAAATAAACTACTTTTCAGAAACAAAATCCGCCTAACTATTTACACTGGGCACAGACTTAAACCTTAACGTAATTCTTAACAAAAACTTCTTAATTAATTTTACTTTAATTAACCCTTATTTAATTAACTCTCACTAACGTAACCTTAACTTAAAGTAACCGATCTAATTACCACGTTTCTCAACCCATCAAAATACGGCTAACAAAATACGTCGCATGAACTTTCTAAATCAAAAACTTAAACAATCTACAGTAAATTAACATTAAAACTTCCGTCTCCCACCAGAACTAGAACCTACCCGGCGCCTCCACCAAATGTCGCGGTATGTCCTAGACATATCCGGCGACTCCACCCAAAATATCCCGGTAGACATATAGGTCTATATTGGTGAGGGGGGGGGGGGGGATCCGTAACTCTTAAAACCTACACTCGCTTGGCAATAAAAATAGGGTACTTATAATCAAAACGATCCACAACCCGGGATCTTAAAATAATAGGTTCCGCCCCCTGTACAGGAGGTCTGGAGAGAGAGAAGAAATTACTTCAAAAGAGTTAAAACTTAATTCTAAAGAAAGTGTGTTTATTACACGAGATCTTAAACTCATACAAAAGTATTAACTTTTACATTTAAACTAAATAAATACAATCTAGGGCATTCTGACATTCAGTCTTATTAGTTGCTTTACAATTAGCCTAAGTACTTTAACATGAATGAACTAAAAGGGGATCTTTATTTACAAACGCTTTAATATGCGAGCAGCTAGAGGGTATCAAAATCTTCTACGATGTTAAAACTCATTATAAGTCCTTAAAGATAACTTAAACATTATTTCTGCGACCCCAACCATCTTTACAGAAACGTAGTTCTGTTCTCAGGCTTAGCCTCTGCCTCAAAGAGCCTATCAACCCTAACCAACTCGTTGCCACTGGCGAGAGGCATAGCCTCCCCCAGAGTGAGCCCCGAGCAACCTCCAGTGGCTGCTTATAAACCCTCTCGGCTCCGCCGACCCTTCCAGAGAACCTCGGCTCGCCGACGTTTCCAGAGAGTCCCGGCCCGCCGATGTTTCCAGAGAACCTCGGCCGCCGCCTCCTAATTCCGCAATCAGGGCCCGAGCCCGCTGAACGAGCACCGCGCTGCGACCTAGTTACGCCAGCAGACCGCCGCCTCGCGAGGGCCGATGACCCACGCGAATCATGAGGAATGTGCAGCGAGGGCAACCGACACGCCGCCGGCCGGCCGCTGACGAAACGAGGCCGCTTCTCGCACGGGCGCAGCGACCCGCCCTCAGCTCGCGCCATGAAAGATAGAAATCTGAACCCGGCCACACCGAGAAATTTCCGGAACGTGACAATATAAAAGACATTTTAGTGTTAAATGGGATACAAACAAGAGATACTTTCATATGCTACGTAATGAAACAACATGATAGTTTTGAAAACTCGTAATATTTTTATGTATATTATCAATTTGTATGTAACCGCGAGGTAAACTATTGTAACTTTTGTATTTTGTTTACAAATCAGCTTTACAGTTTTGTGTAATTATTCGTATTTTGTGCTGTGCTTATAGTGTTGAGTAGTATAGGATAGTATGTTCTGGCACTGGCTTCTGGCTGTGGTGTGTGGTGGGGTCAATGACCGACCGACCTCTGACGTCACGGAGGCCATCTTGGATGGTTGTGACCTTGACCTTTGACCTTGACCTTGAATTTTATCCTCAAAAATCGCCAAAATTTGCCAAAATTGGGCAAAAATTGTCCAAAATTCCTCAAAATTCGCCAAAATCTCCATTTCTGTGGAAAAAAATTCCGCCAAAAAATCTCAAAAAATTCCACAATTAAAAAATCAGGATTTCGAAAATCCTCAAAAGTCGTTTTGCCCTAGAAAGAACCCAAATTCCTAAAAGCGGCTTAAAACTCCTAAGAGCTAGCCGCTCTAAGCCATCGAGGTCATGACCTTGAAAATTAGGATGCCATGGCAGCCATATTGGATGATGACGTCACCGTTGCAATTTTCGTTACGGCCGCCATCTTTAACTTTTTTATTTATTATCCGATTTTAATGAAATCTTTTTTAAAAATTATAAAAAAAAATTAAATAATAAAACTTTAAAAAAATATTTAAAAAAAAACATACATTTACGACACGGAGTTCGGAGTCCTCGGTTCGAACCCGACGAGCGCAAAAAAAAATAAAAATGGCGACCGATCCTTCCCCCCGTGGTGACTTTTGGCAGACTGACTCCCACCACTTTTCTTAAAGCATATATATCGTCACCCAGTATGACGTCATGTCCGCCATCTTGTCTTCGTTGCTGGAGACCACCATCTTGTATTCGTCGGCGAGAGTGCGCTGATAACATGTTAGTTTAGTTCTTATCCGCTAGAGTGCAGTAATCATTTATTACTGTGACACCTGCCATCTTGAAATTCGGCCGCCATCTTGGAAATCCGTAATTATTTAGCTAGGAATTCGGGAAAAGTTCCAAAACTCATTTAATAAATAACTCATTAATTTACATATTGATTCGATCCGCTCCTGTCCTTGGTTCGATACCCGATCGATGCAATAATGTTTAATTTTATGTAAAAAATAATAATTGCAATAAACCATTTTCAACATATATTAAAAGAACCTCTAAATCCTCTACGACCACCATCCTATCAGACATCAAGACCACCATATTGGAAATTCGTAATTTTAATGCTAGAGATTCGCGAAAAAATTCAAAATTCATTAAATAAATTTGTAATCTATATACTGATTGATTAGATCGAATAAGGTCCTTGGTTCGATCCCTGGCCGATACAAAAAAAATTTAATTTTAAAAAATACCACAAAAGCGACAGGTTTGAGAAAATAAAAACACCACAAGTTCTTTTAAAAAAATTTATTACATAAATTCAATACACTACTACAAGTACAAAAAAAACACTGACGAATTACCAAAGCCTTTTGGATTCCTCGTTTCAAACAGTCTTCTTATTGTACGGACTAAGCCTTTAACATGACTTTAAATGTCTATCCGATCCGTTCATTACCTCAGCCAGAGACGGACTGAAGTCCATATCACCAGGGTCTCACTTATATAGACTCATCAGTCGGTACAACACATGAGTCAAAACAAGAACCATGTTCATTATACTCACACTTAACTTTCTCGGAGCATTTTACATAATGAAGATGTAAGCTATCAAGACGTGAAATTAGTTTTTTGAACTAATTGCACTGAAATTGTATTCTTTTAACATTATTAGAACAACTGCTTCTTTCATGTCTGCGAGCATTTGAGGTGATAGTAAATGATGCGTCACAGTATTTGCACTGACGCAATGTACGCTCTTCATTAGTTGAAGAATCCATTGCTGACGATGAAACTTCGGATGATGGTGGTATCACGTCTGTTGAAATCTCCTCCAATGTTGACATCGTCGGTGCACACGGGATCTGCTCCTTCTCCGTCGTAGCTGTCGTCAAGGTTCCCGTAGTCGATGGTACAAGCTCCGAGTTCAACGTTAAAGACGGTAAAGATGCCATCGAGGTCACAAGAACAGCTAATTGACACGACTTATGCACCAGAAGAAACAAACTAGGAGATCCTTACACCGCCGTCGTCAGAAACAAACTGAGCGTCCTGCTGTCTAGGACTCGCTTATATACATGCACCGTATGGAATAATACGCTAGTCAAATCAAGAACCATGTACAATAATTCTAGAGTCAAATCTACAAATTAAAAAAGAGGATCATTTGATCGAAAAAAAATTCGATCTGTCCAATATACGCCAGGCTCCAATTGCTACAATTCACGTCATCAGATCCATCTACATTTTGCTCCTATGCTTCAATTGACCATTAGCTGCAAGTGCTCCAACAGCTCCATCAGCTCCAACACGTAATGTACGCAATGTACGCGCAATACATGCAATTTACACGCAATAAATGTAATGATTACACAGTACACACAGGAAATGGAATGTACACACAGTACACACAGGAAACTGAACGTACACACAGTACACACAGTAAACGGAACGTACACACAGTACACACACACAGGAAACGGAACGTACACACAGTACACACAAGAAACTGAACGTACACACAGTACACACAGGAAACTGAACGTACACACAGTACACACAGGAAACAAAACGTACACACAGTACACACAGGAAACTAAACATACACACACACAGTTCACACAGGAAACTAAACGTACACACAGTACACACAGGAAATGGAACCTACACACAGTACACACAGGAAACGGAACGTACACAAAGTACACACAGGAAACGGAATGTACACACAGTACACACAGGAAACGGAACGTACACACAGTACACACAGGAAACGGAACGCACACAGTACACACAGAAAACGGAACGTAAACACAGTACACACAGGAAACTGAACGTACACACAGTACACACAGGAAACGGAACGTACATACAGTACACACAGGAAACGGAACGTACACACAGTACACACAGGAAACGGAACGCACACACAGTACACACAGGAAACGGAACGTACACACAGTACACACAGAAAACGGAACGTACACACAGTACACACAGGAAACGGAACGTACACACAGTACACACAGAAAACGGAACGTACACACAGTACACACAGGAAACGGAACGTACACACAGTACACACAGGAAACGTAATGATCACACATACAGTAGCAGAAACACACACAGGCTTAGTTGGAAATCAGAATACAAGAAATAAAAACATTAAATTTTTACTTTCAATATTTTATTACTTCTCAACATTACACAAATACAAGTAAAAGAAGCCATTATAGTATGTAGCCAGCTTTCCTCAGTTCTTTGAGTATGAAGGATATTTCTTTGATGCACGGATAGTTTCCTGCACAAAGCGAGCCATGTAGAAGTCTTAGCCGGTCAACCAATATGTTTGGATCTTTCCATGATGTGTAATCAATCTCTTCTACCACCATCTTACTTGCTTGTTTATTATAAATACTTTTAATATCACAATCGTCCCAGTGATCATAATAAGCATTATCAGATTTATTTATTATAACACGACGTTTCCATCGTTTCGGTCTCAGGACATCGCCACATTCTTCGATCTTGTCAGCTCTAGGTGCTTCATCACAGTCTATGCCTTTGTCAACAGCCTCAGAGTCACTGTAACAATCACTGTAGAAGACATCCTCTTCACCCAGATTACCGTATGAATTCGCTATCGATGATGTCGAAGTGTCTTCATCGTCTTCATGCTTCCTTTTTAGGAGTCCATCATTTTTACAAAGAATGGAGGATCTACTGAATATAGGCTTGAATATATTCTCACTTTTCACGGTGTTGATACTTCCATTAGTTTCAGTCTTCCCGAAGCCATTAGCATCCTTCAATTTATGTTCTTCCTCACGATCGGGTGAGCTAATTCCATCACGCTCAGGACAAGGAAAATTATTGTCATAATGCAGATCACTCTTCTTTAGTCTAGTGGATCCATCGGTGTCCTCTATGCCGTAAGCAGTCTTGACTTTACATGTTCTACCATGTCTTTTTAAGCTGTCAATTCGTGTTAACAACCTGCTACAACGATTACAGCTTAACATGTTGTGTAGTGGGTTTCTAGCACAATCATTCTTCTCATGTCGTCTAGCATTCCTTCTCATGACAAAATCCTTGCCACAGTATCTACAGCGGCTTCCTTCCGATTCAGCTATAGATAACAAACCACGATCCATGGTAGCTTCTGTGTCTAATGTTAGATACAAACTGTCAGTTTTCTCCAATTGGAACCATTTCTTAAATAGAGTTTTTGAAATATTACATCAGCGAGAGTTAAGTTATCTAATGCAAAGCAAATTGATGCAAGTAGTTCCGGCTGTCGTCAACAGATGACGCCACGTGTTGCTTGCAGGTAAATATAATATATTTCATAATGTGGGATGCGGAACGCTCACTATCGATCGCAAAGGGAGGTTGGCTTCGATAGTAGCCAAGGAGAAAAAAGTTCGTCCTTCCTGCTAGTGCTTCTCAGATTTCTCACGGTCCGCCATCTTGGATTACGACGTCACAGCGGCCATCTTGGATGGGTGTGACCTTGACCTTTGACCGAAACCGCAGGAATGATCGCAAGCACATGGATTAACCATCAAAATATTGATAAGAATAATCAGGAGCACACGGAGAAAACCATCATAATATTGGCAAGAATAATCAGGAGCACACAGAGAAAACCGCGACAAGTTTTCTTTGATATCATTAAAATACAAAAAAAATTAATAAAAAATTAAAAATAAAAAGGAAAAAAAAATTCAAACATTCTGCTAGCTTGTGAACTTCTCATTGTTGAGCAAAGATATAGTTCTTGTACAAGCCAGAATGTTTGAATTTTTTTTTCCTTTTTATTTTTAATTTTTTATTAATTTTTTTTGTATTTTAATGATATCAAAGAATACTTGGTGCGGTTTTCTCTGTGTGCTCCTGATTATTTTTGCCAATATTATGATGGTTTTCTCCGTGTGCTCCTGATTATTCTTATCAATATTTTGATGGCTAATCCATGTGCTTGCGATCATTCCTGCGGTTTCGGTCAAAGGTCAAGGTCACACCCATCCATGATGGCCGCTGTGACGTCGTAGTCCAAGATGGCGGACCGTGAGAAATCTGAGAAGCACTAGCAGGAAGGACGAACTTTTTTCTCCTTGGCTACTATCGAAGCCAACCTCCCTTTGCGATCGATAGTGAGCGTTCCGCATCCCACATTATGAAATATATATTATTTACCTGCAAGGAACACGTGGCGTCATCTGTTGACGACAGCCGGAACTACTTGCATCAATTTGCTTTGCATTAGATAACTTAACTCTCGCTGATGTAATATTTCAAAAACTCTATTTAAGAAATGGTTCCAATTGGAGAAAACTGACAGTTTGTATCTAACATTAGTCACAGAAGCTACCATGGATCGTGGTTTGTTATCTATAGCTGAATCGGAAGGAAGCCGCTGTAGATACTGTGGCAAGGATTTTGTCATGAGAAGGAATGCTAGACGACATGAGAAGAATGATTGTGCTAGAAACCCACTACGCAACATGTTAAGCTGTAATCGTTGTAGCAGGTTGTTAACACGAATTGACAGCTTAAAAAGACATGGTAGAACATGTAAAGTCAAGACTACTTACGGCATAGAGGACACCGATGGATCCACTAGACTAAAGAAGAGTGATCTGCATTATGACAATAATTTTCCTTGTCCTGAGCGTGATGGAATTAGCTCACCCGATCGTGAGGAAGAACATAAATTGAAGGATGCTAATGGCTTCGGGAAGACTGAAACTAATGGAAGTATCAACACCGTGAAAAGTGAGAATACATTCAAGCCTTTATTCAGTAGATCCTCCATTCTTTGTAAAAATGATGGACTCCTAAAAAGGAAGCATGAAGACGATGAAGACACTTCGACATCATCGATAGCGAATTCATACGGTAATCTGGGTGAAGAGGATGTCTTCTACAGTGATTGTTACAGTGACTCTGAGGCTGTTGACAAAGGCATAGACTGTGATGAAGCACCTAGAGCTGACAAGATCGAAGAATGTGGCGATGTCCTGAGACCGAAACGATGGAAATGTCGTGTTATAATAAATAAATCTGATAATGCTTATTATGATCACTGGGACGATTGTGATATTAAAAGTATTTATAATAAACAAGCAAGTAAGATGGTGGTAGAAGAGATTGATTACACATCATGGAAAGATCCAATCATATTGGTTGACCGGCTAAGACTTCTACATGGCTCGCTTTGTGCAGGAAACTATCCGTGCATCAAAGAAATATCCTTCATACTCAAAGAACTGAGGAAAGCTGGCTACATACAATAATGGCTTCTTTTACTTCTATTTGTGTAATGTTGAGAAGTAATAAAATATTGAAAGTAAAAATTTAATGTTTTTATTTCTTGTATTCTGATTTCCAACTAAGCCTGTGTGTGTTTCTGCTACTGTATGTGTGATCATTACGTTTCCTGTGTGTACTGTGTGTATGTTCCGTTTCCTGTGTGTACTGTGTGTGCGTTCCGTTTCCTGTGTGTACTGTGTGTACGTTCCGTTTCCTGTGTGTACTGTGTGTACGTTCCGTTTCCTGTGTGTACTGTGTGTACGTTCAGTTTCCTGTGTGTACTGTGTGTACGTTCCGTTTTCTGTGTGTACTGTGTGTGTGTACGTTTAGTTTCCTGTGTGTACTGTGTGTACGTTTTGTTTCCTGCGTGTACTGTGTGTACGTTAAGTTTCCTGTGTGTACTGTGTGTACGTTCAGTTTCTTGTGTGTACTGTTTGTACGTTCCGTTTCCTGTGTGTGTGTACTGTGTGTACGTTCCGTTTCCTGTGTGTACTGTGTGTGCGTTCAGTTTCCTGTGTGTACTGTGTGTACGTTCCAATTCCTGTGTGTACTGTGTAATCATTACATTTATTGCGTGTAAATTGCATGTATTGCGCGTACATTGCGTACATTACGTGTTGGAGCTGATGGAGCTGTTGGAGCACTTGCAGCTAATGGTCAATTGAAGCATAGGAGCAAAATGTAGATGGATCTGATGACGTGAATTGTAGCTCTTGGAGCCTGGCGTATATTGGAGAGATCGAATTTTTTTTCGATAAAATTATCCTCTTTTTTAATTTGTAGATTTGACTCTAGAATTATTGTACATGGTTCTTGATTTGAATAGCGTATTATTCCATACGGTGCATGTATATAAGCGAGTCCTAGACAGCAGGACGCTCAGTTTGTTTCTGACGACGGCGGTGTAAGGATCACCTAGTTTGTTTCTTCTGGTGCATAAGTCGTGTCAATTAGCTGTTCTTGTGACCTCGATGGCATCTTTACCGTCTTTAACGTTGAACTCGGAGGTTGTACCATCGACTACGGGAACCTTGACGACAGCTACGACGGAGAAGGAGCAGATCCCGTGTGCACCGACGATGTCAACATTGGAGGAGATTTCAACAGACGTGATACCACCATCATCCGAATTTTCATCGTCAGCAATGGATTCTTCAACTAATGAAGAGCGTACATTGCGTCAGTGCAAATACTGTGACGCATCATTTACCATCACCTCAAATGCTCGCAGACATGAAAGAAGCAGTTGTTCTAATAATGTTAAAAGAATACAATTTCAGTGCAATAAGTGCAAAAAACTAATTTCACGTCTTGATAGCTTACATCTTCATTATGTAAACTGCTCCGAGAACGTTAAGTGTGAGTATAATGAACATGGTTCTTGTTTTGACTCATGTGTTGTACCGACTGATGAGTCTATATAAGTGAGACCCTGGTGATATGGACTTCAGTCCGTCTCTTGCTGAGGTAATGAACGGATCGGATAGACATTTAAAGTCATGTTAAAGGCTTAGTCCGTACAATAAGAAGACTGTTTGAAACGAGGAATCCAAAAGGCTTTGGTAATTCGTCAGTGTTTTTTTTTGTACTTGTAGTAGTGTATTGAATTTATGTAATAAATTTTTTTAAAAGAACTTGTGGTGTTTTTATTTTCTCAAACCTGTCGCTTTTGTGGTATTTTTTAAAATTAAATTTTTTTTGTATCGGCCAGGGATCGAACCAAGGACCTTATTCGATCTAATCAATCAGTATATAGATTACAAATTTATTTAATGAATTTTGAATTTTTTCCCGAATCTCTAGCATTAAAATTACGAATTTCCAATATGGTGGTCTTGATGTCTGATAGGATGGTGGTCGTAGAGGATTTAGAGGTTCTTTAAATATATGTTGAACATGGTTTATTGCAATTATTATTTTTTACATAAAATTAAACATTATTGCATCGATCGGGTATCGAACCAAGGACAGGAGCGGATCGAATCAATATGTAAATTAATGAGCTATTTATTTAATGAGTTTTGGAACTTTTCCCGAATTCCTAGCTAAATAATTACGGATTTCCAAGATGGCGGCCGAATTTCAAGATGGCAGGTGTCACAGTAATAAATGATTGATGTACTCTAGCGGATAAGAACTAAACTAACATGTTATCAGCGCACTCTCGCCGACGAATACAAGATGGTGGTCTCCAGCAACGAAGACAAGATGGCGGACATGACGTCATACTGGGTGACGATATATATGCTTTAAGAAAAGTGGTGGGAGTCAGTCTGCCAAAAGTCACCACGGGGGGAAGTATCGGTCGCCATTTTTATTTTTTTTTTGCACTCATCGGGTTCGAACCGAGGACTCCGAACTCCGTGTCGTAAATGTATGTTTTTTTTTAAATATTTTTTTAAAGTTTTATTATTTAATTTTTTTTATAATTTTTAAAAAAGATTTCATTAAAATCGGATAATAAATAAAAAAAGTTAAAGATGGCGGCCGTAACGAAAATTGCAACGGTGACGTCATCATCCAATATGGCTGCCATGGCATCCTAATTTTCAAAGTCATGACCTCGACGGCTTAGAGCGGCTAGCTCTTAGGAGTTTTAAGCCGCTTTTAGGAATTTGGGTTCTTTCTAGGGCAAAACGACTTTTGAGGATTTTCGAAATCCTGATTTTTGAATTGTGGAATTTTTTGAGATTTTTTGGCGGAATTTTTTTCCACAGAAATGGAAATTTTGGCGAATTTTGAGGAATTTTGGACAATTTTTGCCCAATTTTGGCAAATTTTGGCGATTTTTGAGGATAAAATTCAAGGTCAAGGTCAAAGGTCAAGGTCACAACCATCCAAGATGGCCTCCGTGACGTCAGAGGTCGGTCGGTCATTGACCCCACCACACACCACAGCCAGAAGCCAGTGCCAGAACATACTATCCTATACTACTGTGTTGGAACTGCAAAATCTGTAAAACTTATCCCCCAATAAATGCCATGCAAAGTAATATCCCATGGTATATTTAGTTCATTTAATTTTTATAGAACTATTATTATTTGGTTGAAAATAAGATGTATGCCAAGAACCTAAAATCAACTAAAAATTATTAATTGTGTATCCACAATCCAGTTAAATATTTGTAAATAAACTTTACTATAAAATATATATGTGCAAAGAATACTCTAAGAATAATGTAAATGAGGTGGGCGCGAATGCAAAGACAAGAGAAATGCAGAGTAACCCGACAAGACATGTGTTATCGAAAACCAGACCTTCCTCTACACCCCTTCCACAAATTCGTAAACAAGGCGACAGATAACAGCAGGAACCCGATCACTCTAATGGCGAGGATTATTTACAGCGCACGGGTCTTGCTGAAGGGATGGAATAAAAGTGTCCTATCTCCAAACAGTGAAGTGGCAAATTTTCGGCTCAAACATGAATGTGCAGTGACTTATGCATGTGCAAGTAATTCGCAATTGTATGAAAATCATATACTATAAAAGAATGTTACATGTAAATCGTTCAGTTTTTAATCTTTTGTTATTCCGATTACTTTATTTTCTGCAAGTTGTCAAATTTGTGCTAATATAAACCTTTGTACTAATTAATTTTTCTTATTAATAACAACATTAACCTCATTCTGACAACTGGGATCAGTCATTATACCTTTCCTCAATGATGTGTAAAAATCTTATTCATCTGCATTAACTGGTTTGACCTCTACTTGCCATCGCATTGACCACTAAAACAGCTCTAAATGAAGCCCTTTATCGCCCTCTTAAGGAAGGGTGCCCCCGAATACTTAAGCCACGACACCGGCCTTCGTGGGATTTCGGAGCGGATCCCGAACGAATGGAAGCGTGATATCGGCTAAGAGGTTGGGAAACCGACCCCCCCCCCCCCCCCCCCCAAAGAGAGTAGTACGATGCGGAGTTCGACTGGATCGTGAGAGTGCAGCGTCTGAGTGGCTCGAGACTGTGTCAACAGGCGCGAGGTAAGGGGCAAACCACTATTGAGCCTAGCTCCAGGGAGGAGTACGAACTATGGAACTTGACAGATATTGAGTAACCTGAGAAAAAAAAATTAAGTGCCATTGACTTGTAATCGGACATTTATAAGTACAATTATTTATTAATAATTAATAAATTGTAATAAAAACTAAATGGGCTATCCCTTCGAACCAAGATCTCCCCACATTATAAATCATAACATTTTGGTGTCAGAAGTGGGATGGCCCTAGTGAATAAATTTGGAATCAGTTTAAAGTGAATTTTAAAAAAATATTTCGATATTGCAATTAGTGTTAGGAAATGTAGTTAGTTTTGAGTGTAGTTGTATTGAAGTTAGTTAAAGGTTAGATTAGCTCGTAGGTCAACTTTCAGTGTAGTTCAAAGGACAGTAGTAGTTTTAGTGTCAAGCTGGTAGTGTATGTGGACAAGAAAGTGGCGGCCGACAAACTTTAGAATAATCGAAGATATGAAGAAAAACAAGAAGATATGCAAAACGAAATAGTTGCTGCACAAGAAGAAATTAAGTAGAAGATCGATGTAACCAGCATCTAGTGGGAAAGCAAAGTGCAGTGCTTGGTACAACATCTAGTAGATCATGAAGAAATGATGGTACAACAGCTAGATCTACTCGAGCAGGCCACTGAACAGTGAGTAGCAGGTGTAACTGAAGCTGCATCTGCTATGAAACGGAGTAGTTCTTCCATATATATGAAGGTGGAAGGCGAAACTGGTCACATAAAATTCAAGCCACCCACCTTTGATGGCCAAACATCGTGGGCTGTCTTCAGGCAACAGTTCGAGGCCTCTGCTGAAGTGTTTGGTTTGGAAGAGGAAGAAAAGTCAACGACACTCGTCTTGGCTCTGCGAGGATCTCCACTAGAGCTGCTGCAGACTCTACCAGTTGCAGACCATAAATACTATCGAGTATAAGCAGAGGCCCTTGAACTGAGGTATGACGACCGACACATGGGCGAGATGTTATGACGCTAGCTTCGCTCGTCACATTTCTGTTTTGTTTGTGACCGCGCTGGTTATAAGTGCAACGTGCGCGCCGGCATTCAGACGCCCGCCGGCTCCTCCCCTTCCCAACATCCTCGTAAAACCCCCCTGCCGGTCCTACTGACATCCACGTGACGTAGGCACCTCCTTCCAGGCCTACTGAATGCAAACCTAGCGCCATCTGGATTTTTTTATACATAGGGCTGTTTTTCATTTGCTCATTCTGTTCTGTTCCGGATGCGATCGCCATGTAAATGACGGACCTGCGCCAGGATTCAGGATGTGGTGCCTGTGGTGCCGACCGCCATCTTGGATTGTGATGTCATGGGGGCCATTACTGACTCAAAATTCCTCAAAATTCCTCAAAATTGACTCAAAAGACTCAAAAATTCCCGTTTTAAGAAAAAAATTCCCGTTTTCGAGGGGAAAATTCCCGTTTCGAGGGAAAATTTCCCGTTTAATTTTAAAAAATTTAAAATTCGACTCTTCCTAAAAGCGGCTTAAGAGTCCTGAAGACAAGCCATTCGTAAGCCACTTTCAGGAATTAGACCTTGACCTTGACCTTTACCGTTGCAATTTTCGTTACGCCTGCCATCTTGAAAATCCGCAATTTTTATGTTAGAAAATCGGGAAAAATTTTAAAAATCATTAACAGAATTATTTAATCGAATAAATAATAAAAATCTTAAAAAACACTGTTGCAGTTATCGTTATGGTCGCCATCTTGGATTATATAAATATTGCATATTTCGTTACACCAGCCATCTTGGTTGAGTACCATGTCATTCTTACACTTTATGTTACGACCACCATATTTGATCCTATTAATTATCGTTATTATCGCCATCTTGAAATTTAGTCGCAATCTTGAAATTTAGACGCCATCTTGGAAATCCGTAATATTTATGTTAGAAAATCGGGAAAAATTCCAAAATTCATCAAAAAATTAACTTAATAGAATTCTGATTGATTATATCGATTCCCGTCCTTGGTTCGAAACCAGCAAGGGCAAAAAATAAAAAAAAATCAGATCCTTCCTCCACATAAGCCACCTTCAGACTGACCTACCACCACCAATAACAAGGTATTTACCATCAGCTGGTATGACGTCATGCCCGCCATCTTGTCTTTGTCCGCTGGAGGCAACCATCTTGTTTTCATCTGCTAGAGTGTGCTGGAGACATGTTAGTATAATGTTCTGTTCACCATAACTTCAACCTTGACCTTTGAAATTGACCGAGAACTTTGACCTTGAACTTTGACCGAGAACTTTGACCTTGAACTTTGACCTTGACTTTGAAATATGACCTTGACCTTCAACTTTGACCTTGACCTAGAAATATGACCTTGACCTTGAACTTTGACCTTGACCTTGAACTTTGACCTTGACCTTGAAATTTGACCTTGACCTTGAAATTTGACTTTGTCCTCGTCGATCATCATGGATCCGTCATTTTATGTTTAGTACATGCTAACAGGAGCTACCACCTGCTGGAGTACTACATCTTGTGTGTGTACTCATATTATAGAGTACATTTCCATCTGGATAATTTTATTCTAACCCGCTACAGTGCAGTAATCATTTATTACCGAGGTGCCCCCGCCATCTTAAAATTCGGCCGCCATCTTGAAATCATGTAATAATGTAGCTAGTAAAGCGGGAAAAATCCAAAATTCATCAAAAAAATCACTCATTAATTTACATATTGATTCAATCGATTCCCGTCCTTGGTTCGATACTCAATCAATGCAATAATGTTTAATTTTATGTAAAAAATAACAACTTCAATAAACCATGTTCAACGTTCTTAAAGAGACTTTAAATCATCTACTACATTCATCCTATCAAACATCAAGACTAACATATTGGCAATTCATAATTTTAATGCTAGAGATTCGGGAAAAAGTTCAAAATTCATTAAATAAATTTGTAATCTATATACTGATTAATTAGATCGACTACGATCCTTAGTTCGATCCCTGGCCGATAAAAAACAACATTAATTTTAAAAAAGTACCAGAAAAGTGTAAGGTTCGAGAAATAAAACACCACAAAGTCTTTTACAAACATAATAATTATTACAGAATTTCTATCCTTCAGAATCACTTGCGAAAGCCAGCAATATTATAAACATTTATACCTGCATAGACGTGCAAAGACTACTTCTTAGCTCCAACAGCTCCAAATGCTCCAACAGCTCCAACAGCTTCAAATGCTCAAAACGGCCTCCAAATGCTTGACAGCTCCAAATGGCTCCAAATGCTCCAAACGGCCTCCAAATGCTTGACAGCTCCAAATGACTCCAACAGCTCCAAATGCTCCAAACGGCCTCCAAATGCTTGACAGCACCAAATGGCTCCATCAGCACCAAATGCTCCAAACGACTCCAACAGCTCCAAATGGCTCTAAATGCTCCAAACGGCCTCCAAATGCTTGACAGCTCCAAATGGCTCCAAATGCTCCAAACGGCCTCCAAATGCTTGACAGCACCAAATGGCTCCATCAGCACCAAATGCTCCAAACGACTCCAACAGCTCCAAATGGCTCTAAATGCTCCAAACGGCCTCCAAATGCTTGACAGCTCCAAATGACTCCAACAGCTCCAAATGCTCCAAATGCTCCAAATGTCTCCAACAGCTCCAAATGCTCCAAATGCTTGACAGCTCCAAATGCTCCAAATGCTTGACAGCTCCAAATGGCTCCATCAGCTCCAAATGCTCCAAATGACTCCAACAGCTCCAAATGGCTCCAAATGCTCCAAACGGCCTCCAAATGCTTGACAGCTCCAAATGACTCCAACAGCTCCAAATGCTCAAAATGCTCCAAATGTCTCCAACAGCTCCAAATGCTCCAAATGCTTGACAGCTCCAAATGCTCCAAATGCTTGACAGCTCCAAATGGCTCCATCAGCACTAAATGCTCCAAATGACTCCAACAGCTCCAAATGGCTCCAAATGCTCCAAACGGCCTCCAATTGCTTGACAGCTCCAAATTACTCCAACAGTTCCAAATTCTCCAAATGGCTCCAACAGCTCCAAATGCTCCAAATGGCTCCAACAGCTCGAAATGCTTCAAAAGGCACCAACAGCTCCAAATGCTCCAAATGGCTCCAAAAGGCTCCAAATGATCAAAAGGCTCCAAATTCTCGAACAGCCTCCAAATGATTAAGACAGCTCCAAATGGCTCCAACAGCTCAAAATGGCTCCAAATGCTCCAAATGCTTCAAATGACTCCAACAGCTCCAAAAGGCTCCAAATGCTTCAAAAGGATCCAAATGCTCCAACAGCTCCATCTTCAATTGGTTCCAACTGATTCCAATTACTTTTCTTATCGAACTTGGCATGATTACTGACATGACTTTATTAGTATACATTTTGACTGGCAGTGGTAACGTTTTTTACACCATTAAGTTATAAGTTTTATTTAGAAATCAGATTTCGATAAATGGTAGCTTCCATCTGGAAAGAAAATATATTAATTTATCTTCAAGTTTATACACATACATTTAATTTAAGCCATTATTGTATGTAGCCAGCTTCCCTCAGTTCTTTGAGTATAAAGGATATTTCTTTAATGTTCGAATAGTTTCCTGCACAAAGAGATCCATGTAGTAGTCGTAGCCTGTCAACCAATATGTTAGGATCTTCCCATGAGGTATAATCAATCTCTTCTGCTGCGTTCATCATCCTTGCATGTTTATAATAAATATTATTATCTCTGGTGTCTATCGTTTTAACACCTACCACAAGGTCACTTTCGTCATCTTGCCAGTGATTATCACAAGCTTGATCAGGATAATTTATTTTATTACGACGTTTCCATCGTTTTGGTCTCAAGCCACCATCACAGTCTTCGCTCTTGCTTGCTTTTGGTGCTTCAGCACAGTACTCAATCATGTCAGCCTTAGATGTGTCAGCACAGTCTTCGTTCATGCCAGCTTCTGATGTGTCACCACAGTCTTCAATCATGTCAGCATCACAAACTTGATTAGGATAATTTATTTTATTACGTCGTTTCCATCGTTTTGGTGTCAGACCGCCATCACAGTCTTCGATCTTGCCTGCTTTAGGTGCTTCAGTACAGTACTCAATCATGTCAGCCTCAGATGTGTCACCACAATCTTCAATCATGCCCGCTTCAGATGATTCATCAAAGTCTTCGACTTTGTAAGCTTCAGATGGTTCTCCATCTTTCTCATTTGCATGGAGACGACTAGATATTGGAGTAAATATCTTTTCATTTCTAATGTGGTTACAACTTCCTTCGTTTGTTTTAAATTTTAAATTATTATCTTGATCCAGATCAGTAATTTAAGCATTAGCTTTTTCGCCTTCGTTCCTCTTCCGCGATGTTGTAGCCCAGTCTTCGTTATCTTTATTCATCTTAATTGTACAGGTCTTGTAATGTCTATCCAAGTAATATCTTCTACCAAAGGATTTCTGACACTGACTGCAATGAAATGGTTTTTGACAAGGACCCAAATTACACTCGCTTCTTTCATGTCGTTTAGCATTCTTTCTCAAGGTAAACACCTTGCTACAGTATCTACAGTGATGACGTTTTGATACAGCAACAAATCCCGTTTCAGGATTCATATTAGTTACTGAGACTAATGCCAGATGCAAACTAAGAGTTTTAAATTAGATATATTACTTAAATATAATTTTTTAATTATTTCATCAGCGAGAATTAATTTGTCTCATTCAAAGGTACTTGTTGCAAGTAGTTCTGCTTTTCAACAACAGATGTCGCCACATGTTAGTTGCAGGTAAATAATATTTAGTTATTTTATGCGGGATGCCTGATGCTCACTAACGATCGCAAAAGAAGGATGGCTTCGCTAGACTCCAAGGAAAAGGAAGTTCGTCCATCCTGTTAGTGCTTCTTAGATTTCTCAGAGATTATTTGACTGAGTAATGATTTTTTTTTTTTAAATTTCCACCTGATAAAAATATTAAAAGTGCTGATTTATTGGCAGAATTTCAATAATTAAATGCAACCTTGACAAAAAAAATGACATGACTCATTAAGTAAAAAATTCTTCATGCAGAGATCAATTCCTCATCAGTAACCAGAAGCACTCGGAGAAAACCATCAGATGTCTAGTCAGGAATAATCAGAAGCACCCAGATAAAACCATCAAAATATTGTCAAGAATAATCAGGAGCACACGGAGAAAACTACCATAATATTGTCAAGAATAATCAGGAGCACACGGAGAAATCAACCATAATACTGTCAAGAATAAACGGGAGCACACGGAGTAAACCACCATAATATTGACAAGAATAATCAGGAGCACACGGAGAAAACCGCCACAAGTTTTCTTTGATATCATAAAATATCAGGAAAAAATAAATTAATAAAAAATTTAAAATAAAATAAAAAAATACATAAAATTCTGGCTTGTACTAGAACTCTTTCTTTGTTCAACAATGAGAAGTTCACAAGCTAGCAGAATATATTTATGTATATTTTTATTTAATAAATAATCTCTGAGAAATCTAAGAAGCACTAACAGGATGGACTAACTTCCTTCTCCTTGGAGTCTAGCGAAGCCATACTTCTTTTGCGATCGTTAGTGAGCATCAGGCATCCCGCATAAAAGAACTAAATATTATTTAACTGCAAGTAACATGTGGCGACATCTGTTGTTGAAAAGCAGAACTACTTGCAACAAGTACCTTTGAATGAGACAAATTAATTCTCGCTGACGAAATAATTAAAAAATTATATTTAAGTAATATATCTAATTTAAAACTCTTAGTTTGCATCTGGCATTAGTCTCAGTAACTAATATGAATCCTGAAACGGGATTTGTTGCTGTATCAAAACGTTATCACTGTAGATACTGTAGCAAGGTGTTTACCTTGAGAAAGAATGCTAAACGACATGAAAGAAGCGAGTGTAATTTGGGTCCTTGTCAAAAACCATTTCATTGCAGTCAGTGTCAGAAATCCTTTGGTAGAAGATATTACTTGGATAGACATTACAAGACCTGTACAATTAAGATGAATAAAGATAACGAAGACTGGGCTACAACAACGCGGAAGAGGAACAAGGGCGAAAAAGCTAATGCTAAAATTACTGATCTGGATCAAGATAATAATTTAAAATTTAAAACAAACGAAGGAAGTTGAAACCACATTAGAAATGAAAAATTATTTACTCCAATATCTAGTCTTCTCCATGAAAATGAGAAAGATGGAGAACCATCTGAAGCTTACAAAGTCAAAGACTTTGATGAATCATCTGAAGCGGGCATGATTGAAGATTGTGGTGACACATCTGAGGCTGACATGATTAAGTACTGTACTGAAGCACCTAAAGCAGGCAAGATCGAAGACTTTGATGGCGGTCTGAGACCAAAACGATGGAAATGACGTAATAAAATAAATTATCCTGATCAAGTTTGTGATGCTGACATGATTGAAGACTGTGGTGACACATCAGAAGCTGGCATGAACGAAGACTGTGCTGACACATCTAAGGCTGACATGATTGAGTACTGTTTTGAAGCACCAAAAGCAAGCAAGAGCGAAGACTGTGATGGTGGCTTGAGACCAAAACGATGGAAACGTCGTAATAAAATAAATTATCGTGATCAAGCTTGTGATAATCACAGGCAAGATGACGAAAGTGACCTTGTGGTTGGTGTTAAAACGATAGACACCAGAGATAATAATATTTATTATAAACATGCAAGGATGATGAACGCAGCAGAAGAGATTGATTATACCTCATGGGAAGATCCTAACATATTGGTTGACAGGCTACGACTACTACATGGATCTCTTTGTGCAGGAAACTATTCGAACATTAAAGAAATATCCTTCATACTCAAAGAACTGAGGGAAGCTGGCTACATACAATAATGGCTTAAATTAAATGTATGTGTATAAACTTGAAGATAAATTAATATATTTTCTTTCCAGATGGAAGCTACCATTTATCGAAATCTGATTTCTAAATAAAACTTATAACTTAATGGTGTAAAAAACGTTACCACTGCCAGTCAAAATGTATACTAATAAAGTCATGTCAGTAATCATGCCAAGTTCGATAAGAAAAGTAATTGGAATCAGTTGGAACCAATTGAAGATGGAGCTGTTGGAGCATTTGGATCCTTTTGAAGCATTTGGAGCCTTTTGGAGCTGTTGGAGTCATTTGAAGCATTTGGAGCATTTGGAGCCATTTTGAGCTGTTGGAGCCATTTGGAGCTGTCTTAATCATTTGGAGGCTGTTCGAGAATTTGGAGCCTTTTGATCATTTGGAGCCTTTTGGAGCCATTTGGAGCATTTGGAGCTGTTGGTGCCTTTTGAAGCATTTCGAGCTGTTGGAGCCATTTGGAGCATTTGGAGCTGTTGGAGCCATTTGAAGAATTTGGAACTGTTGGAGTAATTTGGAGCTGTCAAGCAATTGGAGGCCGTTTGGAGCATTTGGAGCCATTTGGAGCTGTTGGAGTCATTTGGAGCATTTAGTGCTGATGGAGCCATTTGCAGCTGTCAAGCATTTGGAGCATTTGGAGCTGTCAAGCATTTGGAGCATTTGGAGCTGTTGGAGACATTTGGAGCATTTTGAGCATTTGGAGCTGTTGGAGTTATTTGGAGCTGTCAAGCATTTGGAGTCCGTTTGGAGCATTTGGAACCATTTGGAGCTGTCAAGCATTTGGAGGCCGGTTGGAGCATTTGAAGCTGTTGGAGCTGTTGGAACATTTGAAGCTGTTGGAGCTAAGAAGTAGTCGTTGCACGTCTATGCAGGGCTAAATGTTTATAAGATTGCTGGCTTTCGCAAGTGATTCTGAAGGATAGAAATTGTGTATTAATTATTATGTTTGTTAAAGAATTTGTGGTGTTTTATTTCTCGAACCTTACACTTTTCTGGTACTTTTTTTAAAATTAAAGTTGTTTTTTATCGGCCAGGGATCGAACCAAGGACCTTAGTCGATCTAATTAATCAGTATTAGATTACAAATTTATTTAATGAATTTTGAACTTTTTCCCGAATCTCTAGCATTAAAATTGTGAATTACCAATATGTTGGTCTTGATATTTGATAGGATGAATGCAGTAGAGGATTTAAAGTCTCTTTAAGAACGTTGAACATGGTTTATTTAAGTTGTTATTTTTTACATAAAATTAAACATTATTGCATCGATCGAGTATCGAACCAAGGACGGGAATCGATTGAATCAATATGTAAATTAATGAGTGATTTTTTTGATGAATTTTGGAATTTTTCCCGCTTTACTAGCTACATTATTACATGATTTCAAGATGGCGGCCGAATTTCAGGATGGCGGGGGCACCTCGGTAATAAATGATTACTGCACTGTAGCGGGTTAGACTAAAATTATCCAGATGGAAATGTACTCTATAATACGAGTACACACACAAGATGTAGTATTCAAGCAGGTGGTAGCCCCTGGTAGCATGTACTAAACATAAAATGACGGATCCATGATGGTCGACAAGGAAAAAGTCAAATTTCAAGGTCAAAGGAAAATTTCAAGGTCAAGGTCAAATTACAAGGTCAAGGTCAAATTTTAAGGTCAAGGTCAAAGTTCAAGGTCAAGGTCTTATTTCAAGGTCAAGGTCAAATGTCAAGTTCAAGGTCATATTTGAAGGTCAAGGTCAAATTTCAAGGTCAAGGTAAAATTTCAAGGTCAAGGTCAAATTTTAAAGTCAAGGTCAAAGTTCAAGGTCAAAGTTCTCGGTCAAGTTCAAAGGTCAAGGTCAAAGTTATGGTGAACAGAACATTATACTAACATGTCTCCAGCACACTCTAGCAGATGAAAACAAGATGGTTGCCTCCAGCGGACAAAGACAATATGGCGGGCATGACGTCATACCAGCTGATGGTAAATACCTTGTTATTGGTGGTGGTAGGTCAGTCTGAAGGTGGCTTCTGTGGAGGAAGGATCTGATTTTTTTATTTTTTGCCCTCACCGGTTTCAAACCAAGGACGGGAATCGATATAATCAATCAGAATTCTATTAAGTTAATTTTTTGATGAATTTTGGAATTTTTCCCGATTTTCTAACATAAAAATTACGGATTTCCAAGATGGCGTCTAAATTTCAAGATTGCGACTAAATTTCAAGATGGTGACCATAACGATACTTGCAACATTAATAGGATCCAATATGTTGGTCGTAATGTAAAGTGTAAGAATGACATGGTACTCAACCAAGGTCAAAGTTCAAATTCAAAGTTCACGGTCAAGTTCAAAGGTCAAGGTCAAGGTCAAAGTTATGGTGAACAGAACATTATACTAACATGTCTCCAGCACACTCTAGCAGACGAAAACAAGATGGTTGCCTCCAGCGGACAAAGACAAGATAGCGGACTTTACGTCATACCAGCTGATGGTAAATACCTTGTTATTGGTGGTGGTAGGTCAGTCTGAAGGTGGCTTCTGTGGAGGAAGGATCTGATTTTTTTGATTTTTTGCCCTCACCGGTTTCGAACCAAGGACGGGAATCGATATAATCAATCAGAATTCTTTTAAGTTAATTTTTTGATGAATTTTGGAATTTTTCCCGATTTTCTAACATAAAAATTACGGATTTCCAAGATGGCGTCTAAATTTCAAGATTGCGACTAAATTTCAAGATGGCGACCATAACGATAATTGCAACATTAATAGGATCCAATATGGTGGTCATAATGTAAAGTGTAAGAATGACATGGTACTCAACCAAGATGGCTGGTGTAACGAAATATGCAACATTTATATAATCCAATATGGCGACCGTAACGATAACTGCAACAGTGTTTTTTAAAAATTTTATTATTTATTCGATTAAATAATTTTTTTAATGATTTTTAAAATTTTTCCCGATTTTCTAACATAAAAATTGCGGATTTTCAAGATGGCGGGCGTAACGAAAATTGCAACGTTAAAGGTCAAGGTCAAGGTCTAATTCCTGAAAGTGGCTTTCGAATGGCTTGTCTTCAGGACTCATAAGCCGCTTTTAGGAAGAGTCGAATTTTAAATTTTTTGAAAATAAATCGGGAAATTTTCCCTCGAATCGGGAATTTTTCCCTCGAAAACGGGAATTTTTTTCTTAAAACGGGAATTTTTTAGTCATTTTGAGTCAATTTTGAGGAATTTTAAAGAATTTTGAGTCAAAAATGGCCGCCGTGACGTCACAATGTAAGATGGCGGTCGGCACCACAGGCACCACATCCTGAATCCTGGCGCAGGTCCGTCATTTACATACTACTGGTGTCGCATATTCTTTTCTTGATAGTTCAGTAGTTTGTCTTCTGCGTCCATGTTTGTTTTTAGTAAAGTAATGCCTGCAGGACACCGACTTTATTCGTAATTATCTGGTTTGCATTGCCAGTGTGTTGTACCTAATTGCATTATTTGGCTCCTTGTGCTCACTTCGAGTTTATTTGCTTCTGACCCATTTTCCGTTGGGGCATATGCCATTTTCTCCGCCGCACCTCTCACGTCCGGACAGACAGCATTTTCTCTGTAATTTCTTGTATTTTAATAACGATATCACCAAAATTGTATACTGACTACTTGTATTGATCATGTGTACTTACGTAATTTTACTTATCATTACTCCCTCTTTCTTGGCAGTTCATTTGTCGTGTGTTGTTCCTCCATATTCATATGGGGCTTGTGTTAAATGATAAAAAAGTTGTGTATTTCTGCCATGATATTAATGTTTTTTTCAGTTGGAGTTTTTGGCTTAACTTTCCGCACAACACGTCCAGCACTCTGCCTGACCCTATTTTGTCATTTATCTATTTGTTAACGTAATTGAGGTAAAGTGAAGTAGACCGCCTCCTTCCCCTTCACGATACTTCAAATTCTGCGCAACTCTGCTCGCAGAGTGTTTTTGCTGTTGTGTTTACTGTTTCAGCCATGTTTTCGCCTAGGGTTGCCTGGTTATATAAGCTGCACAAGGAGGTACTTATCCAACATTGCGAAGAAAACCAGAGGCTTCGGTGACAGACACCGTGGCGGTACTTCGCGCGCGCCTCGCACAGTTCGTGCGTGACTCGTTTGCAGCCATTCCTGAGCCCCGGACATGGCAGTCCCCTCCTGACGTGATTCCGCCCACGGGCGCTTCCTTTAGTCAGAAGCTCTTCTTTGTAGCCTTAAAGCCGCTCCATGTGTTGGGCGGAAGCAAGCCACATACCGCTTTGGATTTTGTGATCGCTGCAGAGCGATTGTACAATTTGAATTTGGTCCCTGCTGAGGCTTTTATGAAAGCTCTACTGAGTAAGTGCACTGGCACTTACGTGCAAATTCTTACGCAGGCTATTTCACAATGGGGAGGATTTTGCGGCGTTAAAAAACAGTTGGTTCGCACTGTTTGTCCGCCCCGTGTTCTCGACGTGTGTAAACAAGAGCTGGTTTTTCGCTTTCAAAAGCCCGATGAATCTATCACTAGTCCATTGAAATGTTATAATTTAAGGACCGAATATTGCATTTTTTAGAGGACGCAATTTTATTTTTGGGACATGTGTGGGGGGTCAATAGAAGCTTAACTTCAAGTTTGTGGGGTCGCTACCCTTGTCTTGGAAAAAGGGATGAAAACAATTTTTTCGCGATATCTCGGAAACTATGCGTCTTACAAAAAATGTCTAAAGTCATAATTTGTAGGAAATTGTTTTGCCTACAAATATGTTTATATAATATTTTGCCCTAAATTAAAAATTAAAGAAGTTATAAGCAAAAAAGTGAAAACATTTTTATAAAAATTTTCTTTTTTTTTCTATAACTGTTTTTTTATACATTTTACAAAAAAAAATTAACTCAGACCAATCTTGTAGATGATCTTTTGAGGAAAATTTTTTTCTAATTTTTTTTTAATTTCATTCATTTAAAACGCCGTTACAGCGCTCCAAAGTTGACCGGGTTCGTCAATGCTCATGAGAATCTGGTCGAAACGAAATGTTTAACTTATTTTTGATTTTTTTATTGTAAATATATTCTTACAATTTTGTTGTTAAATTCGTACCTCTTTACTTATTCATTCCTAACTGTTTTCCCCGCCACCTATGAGGTAGAGTCTGTAGGCGCGTTTTTTTTTTACGTGGTATCCCCAGTAGGCCTACTCCAAGGACATCTTGCTGATAAGGTAATCCTCGACATCATAATAATTTTAATCACTTATTAGCTAGCTACTCTAATCGACTTTTCTTCGATGGTCCAGGCTGGGGCTCAGAATCTAAATCAACATCAAATGTGAAAGTTTGAGGAATGACAGGAGTTAAAATTGGAGTCATAGCTGGAAGGTCATCTTCAAATTCATTTTCTTCCATTAACTTTGATATTTCCATAATGTTGCTGCATGTTTCGCCAGAACAATGGAGGCATACTGTAGAGCATTTCAGGCCTGCTTTTCTGCAGCCACACATGCTTCCACAGTTTCCTTTGCATCTGCAGAAAATTAATTTCATGAGATCAGGGGGTGCTGGAGGCTTGGAAGCTTGTATTGGCATCCAAATGTTTGCATGCTTTTTCCAGCCCCAATCTTCAGGATTTTGATATCTTCCGAGCCACGACTGGACCTGGTGATATACTCGGCGACTGTGAAAACGAGCAGCATCTTGTGTTGGAGGCAGCGATGATAAATTAAATGAATTTTTAGTCACTGTCTTGGCAAATCGTTGTATCGCAAGCCGTCTAGTGAGTCGTCTTTATTACCGCCGTATAAAGCTATGAAAAAACGTTCGCCAACAAGAGTGAGCAAAGATGGATCGACTTTCTCACTCAGGAATAGCGCGGTACCACCAGCTAATTCAGGATGTTTCTCCATAATTTTACAAATTTTAATTTCCCCATATTTTAGGCTGCTGATGTATCACATCCTGAAAAAGCATGAAGAAACAGCAAATTCTGTGTTATGAGATCTCCATACATAAAACTTGAAGGGCTATATAACTAAGCAGATGTGCGCCCTTTTGAAGGTTTTGAAAAATAAATGTTAGGCTGTCTTGTACCTAATGTCGTGAGCAATACAAGAATGTCAATGTCCTCTGCCACAATAATAACATAATCATGTGATCGGGATGCAGTAAGCGCAGCAGAGACGATGATTGAATCTGCATCTGATTCAGCTTGGTCAACAGAAAAACCAACTTCTAAAAAAGCAGTTTTGAGAAGATCTATCAAGTTTAATTTGTTTTTTTCATTGCCAAGAAATTTTTCTTGAGATATTGTTAGTACGGTACTCTTATCAAACTTAATTTCAGTACATTGATGTTTTTTCGTGCGACGCATACGTTCCCATGACTTTGTTCCTGCTATATAAGGATTTTCGGAGTAACTATCAAATATTATTGTTGCAGATAGTCCATAATGTTCTTGCACATACCGGACATACTTCTCAAGGATGTTGTTTAATGACGAATTCCGATCCCAAAACACTTTATATGCAATAGAAAACCACCATCGATAACAAAATGACTTCTGTGAATGATCCAATGATGTTAGTTATTAAGCCTTCTCCTATTTCAAAAGCACGATGACAATTGACAATATCTGAAGCAACTATTCCATTTGCTATACAAATCAATTCAGTGCGATCTATAGTAAAATCAATAGAAAAGAGCTAATTATCAATTTTTTCAAGGTCTTCATTGTCACGTTGGACACGTGCATCTCTGTAATCTACGTGCTGTTCTGAAGTATCCAAAGTGATGTTACAGTATTCTGTAATCTGCTCGCAAACATCTTGTAAGCGTATCATTCCAAGAGTCCATGATGCCAACGTGCTCTCAGAGATAACGCGCCCGTGTGTTAACCCTCCAGATGATTTAAACATTCTCATGAGAGTTTGCTCAATAGTTTGTTCAGACATTAAACCGCTCCACAATTTGTCAGTTCATCGAATAGTAAAACAACCCTTAGCAGTGAACGAGTGGTATTCATCAGGTGTCATTATTTGATCAAGCCTCAACATATCTTGCAGGTAAAGTTGATTTGACTTAGCATACAAGAAATGTCCACTTGCATGAAACATTGGAAGCATTTTCCTTATCGTTTCTAAATGAAGAGACCAATTTCCAGATCTTTCTGCTTCGATAAAATGTTTTAAGAGAGTGACTAATCTGTAGTATTGTATCCATAAGGTTGCAGTTGGTCCTTTACTCTCCAGCATGGTCAAAGATTCTTCAAATTTGGTCGATATCTTCTTGAATAAAGGATTATTAATCGACTCTAAAACGTTAGTTCGATCAATATTGTTAATAACATCATCGAGGAAATCGCATTCTTCATCTGTAAATTCTATTGAGTTCATTATTATTTTGCTTATAGACAAATGCACCAACAAATGAGCACGCACAGCTCTACCATAAGCATGTCCAGATATTATGTGCTGAACACAGTTATCTGCATAAATTAGTATAAATATATCTTCAAGTCCACTGCCAGACATTATGTATCCAACTCCACCAATGAATGACATAAGCAAATGTAACCCACCCAATTGAACAACAACTTTTGAAAGATCTGAAGTAGGATCAGCCGCAGCAGTTATATCTCGAGCTTTCCAATATAAAGGTTGATCAAACGTTACAATACACGTTTTTTGATTCGAAGCTTTACATTTCTCAATAGAAGGGCTGGAGTGATGTTAAAATTTTGACATAATCTGTTGGAGGAGCGTTTATAAATGGTAGACATACAATTATACTTCTTTGGAAAGGCTCCTCAACAGTTGCTTCAATCATAAAGCTGTTCCATCCACCAATGTTTAAAGCACAAGACCACTTACCATATAGCCACATGAAGTCACAAGGACGAGGAACAATCCTTTTGGCTGGTGATGTGATATTTTCGATTAATGAAATATTTATTTTACCCAATCCAATTATTTTGCCTGAAGATTTCTGTGCATTTCGTCCAGCGAAATAGAATTATAAGACGCAGAGAAACATAATGTTGAAAGAAAATTGATGAGGTTACTGGAACCATATTTTTTATATAAAAAATATCCAACCCCTAGTAGCAGTGAAATGAATGAAGCAGGTCGAGTTGCTCCAATGATGGAGAGAGCAATTGATGTACCTACATTTTCTTTGTGCTGCAACCAATGACTTACGTTTTGATTGACAGATAATTCCAGAAAGTATAAATGACAAAGATTCAGGAATTAAAGAATTAACTTCTTTTATAAAAATATTCTGAAGGTGGATACTGATTCGTTTCATAGCGCCGTAAACGGATGTCTTCCAAAATAATTGCAGCTGCATCTCTGACTTTCTGCAATTTCTTCTCTTGAGGATAATTTTTTTTATGAGATGATCTTTTCGATATAACTTTGTATATAAAACCTTTAAAGCAGATAATTATGTCTTGTTTACCTTCGTTAAAGATTACAATGTCGTCCTTGTACTTTGCCATTAATCGTTCAATGACCGTACGTTCCTCTGGAATGTAGTCTCCTTTAATGGATTTCATTAAATCCGCAAGTCGAAATTGGCACTCTTCACTATTCTCATGCAAGTAAGCAAAAACATCCTCCATAGCATTGTCAATGTTATTTTTGCGCTCATCATGTCTTATTTCGTCACTCCATGTTTTGGAGTACAATATTGCTTGCTGCAATCCTAGCTCCAACATTGACTAAGCTAGAAACATTAGCTATGCGATCAGCTATGCTCTTTGCCTTGTCATCAGAACGTTTGAAAACAAGGTCCAAAATGCTTTTTTTGTACCTTCATGACTTACATTACATATTTTCCTGTGACGGCTTTGACGCAAGTCACTCTGATCCTGGAATAATTCGCCGCAAATAAAGCAATAGTTTGAGAAATCTAAATCAGTATCTAGATTTTCTGATACTGAAGATGATGAACTGCTACAGCTGAGACGACGAACAACATTATATGTTCGACTATCACTATAATAATGATAGCAGGGAATATGAACAGTTACTTCAGAAACTCTTTGTAAAAATAATTCATTATCCACATAGTTTTGGAATTTTGCTCGCTCAAGCAAAGTTTTCACTCCTCTAGCTTTCACAGTTCGAATTTTAATGTCCCCAAAAGGTTTTTTACATATAAAACAATCACTCATGATTCACGATTTAAAAAAGTCGCAATGTCTATAACTAAATGAAAATTTCACCACACAAAACTCACAGTTTAATTGATTTAACTGAAAATAAAATCAGCAATTTTCAATACGTCTACACGTGGCAAAATATGTAGCACAACTAAGAGAATAAAATGAGGTAGAAGAAACACCTGCTAAGTTCTATGGTAAAGAAAAGAGATAGGAATGAATAAGTAAAGTTGTACCAATTTAAAAAAAAAGTTTGTAAGAATATATTTACAATAAAAAATTTAAAAAATAAGTTAAACATTTAGTTTTGACCGGATTCTCATGAGCATTGACGAACCCGGACAACTTTGGAGCAATGTAACAGCGTTTTAAATGAATGAAATCAAAAAATATATAGGGAAAAAATTTCCTCAAAAGATCACCTACAAGATTCGTCTGAGGTAATTTTTTTGGAAAATGTATAAAAAAAGTTATAGAGCAAAAACGAAAATCTTTATAAACATTTCCTCACTTCTTTGCTTATAACTTATTTAATTTTTAATTTAGGGCAAAAAGTTAAATTAACTTATTTGTAGGAACAACCATTTGCTACAAATTATGACTTTACAAATTTTTTGTAAGACGCATAGTTTCCGAGATATCGCGAAAAAAGTGTTTTCACCCCTTTTTCCAAGACAAGGGTGGCGACCCCACCAACTTGAGGTTAAGCTTTTATTGACACCCCACACATGTCCCAAAAATAAAATTGCGTCCTCTAAAAAATGCAAAGCTCATGTAACATTTCAATGGACTACACTCAGTTTGTAAATTCTGTCAGTGATTATGCCGATGCTTTGAGTTTGGGAATTTCTGAAGGGGAATTTCTGCAGTTGATCCTAGGTAACCTTGCGCCTATGGCAGTAGCGGATCCAGAGGGGGGGCTAAGGGGCTCAAGGCCCCTCCAAAAGCATCTGGGTCCACTATTGTTTTAGTGTTTGCCTTGATAAAGCCTAGCCTCAGCTGGGTTAAGCCCCTCCCAAACCAAAATCCTGGATCCGCTACTGGCCTATGGTGCTTCAGAACTGCGCTATGTTGACACCTCCATCTACCCTCAATGCCTTACGTGAGTGGAGCAGCGAGGTAGAAAGCCGTATCACTGCGGCAAGCAAATACCGTTCTGAATTTACCGTGTCTACGCGCAGCGTTGACTCTAAAGCACGAAACCCACTGAATCGGATCAGCGCGGCTCGGCACAGCGCGGCTCGGGTCGTCTCGGCTCGGCCCCAGCTTCTCGAAACCCACTGGAGCGACACAATCGGACCGGACCGACCGCCAGTAACCATGGACAGCTCTTCAGAAGAAGACATCGTTGTGGCAATTGCTTGTAATGAGCTGGTGGAACAACGCAAACATGGCTTTTAGGTTCATGACATTTTCCTGAAACGGGAAACGTTAGTTGAATACCACCATTTATTTCCCCAGTTATTAAACGACGAGCGGAAGTTTACGGAATACTTTCGAATGTCCGTGTCTCAATTTTATGAGTTGGTTGCCGTGTTACCACTACGGAATCAAGAACTGAACTTCCGTAAATCGGTTTGCCCAGAGGAACGATTGGCACTGACACTAAAGTAAGTACCTATATGAGAAGTAATGTTATGTAGATAGCGAAATCCTTTAAAAGCTCACAAACTACATATATTTGTACATTAATATGCATTGGTTTACTTCCAGGAAAATGGCAACGAATGAGAAAATTGTGTTAGCTACAACAGTTCTTCATAATTTATTGCGGAATGATGTGTGTGCATGGGAACCTGCAGAACAAGAAAACGACAACAAAATATGTGCTCTCCAACAGTTGCCTAGAGTTGGCGGGAATATCGCAGCACTTGCAAGCAACATAAGAGACTCATTCAGAAACTATTTCGCCTCTGAACATGGTAGTGTACCGTGGCAAATGGATCGCGTTTCCAGTGGCAGGAATGCCAGGCCTTAATGAAAAATAAACATACTTGCAAATTTCGCGATAAATTTCATAGTAGGCCTATATAAGATGAATCGCAATCACTTTGGAATATTGTGTAATTGTTATTCATATATCATTGTCGGTTTACAAACAGGAGATAATATTCTATTTAGTAATGTGTGAAAATATGCTGGAGTCGATTTGAAATGCCGCGTAGGCCCACAGACAGTGCACAGTCGAACCGGTAAAGATTTATATACACAAAACTTGTGTGATTTTATAAACTGTTACGGACATATTGCATTGTTTAATAACTTCTAATCCTTTTTTTCTGATGTTAGGCTAAAATATTTTTTGGAAAATACATGGCAAACAATTTTTAAGTTGTGTGTAGCATCTGCAACAATATAGTTTTGAGAAAACAGATAAAATTGTTTTTCTTTGAATAAAAGTAACAAAATACCAAAAATTCTTTCGCGAGCACTATCGACAGTCCTAGACATAATATTTCAGTACATCAATGCAGTAAACATGTTTCTGCAATAATAATGTAACGTATTGTCACGGTATAATAACATGAACTAACTTGGGATTGTACAAATCTAAGCTACATTAAATGCTCTGACAATTATAATATTACTACTACATTTAATGACTATAGTAATAATAATAACAGAACCAAAAGAAGTAGCTACTGACATGTACACTTCTCAAATTTCTCGCTTATTTCTTTCCACGCATTCTCTCGCCTAGACGCATCATGAAAATACACATGTGATGTATCGTATAGCATACAGTACTCCCTCACTGCTTCAATTAATAGTTCTTCGTTAATTTCCATTACCATTTATAAGCACAACTTTTACCAGACTAGCCGGTCGGGCCGTCCGGCGGAACAGAAATTATTCTTTGCCGACGATTCTAAATGGTGCCGCTCCGAGCCGAGCCGAGTCGAGCCGAGCCGGGACAATGCTGTGGGTTACCTCGCGTACAAATGCATGAGTAGTATAGGAATGGGCGTCCGGAAACTGGCTTCTGGCTGTGGTGCCGGTGCCGGTGTCCGCCATATTGGATTGTGACGTCACGGCGGCCATCTTGGATGACCTTGACCTTGACCTTTGACCTTGACCTGGAATTTGATCCTCAAAAATCGCCAAAAATGACCAAAATTGGGCAAAAATTGCCCAAAATTCCTCAAAAATCGCCAAAATTTCAATTTTTTTGAAAAAAATTTCCGCCAAAAAATCTCAAATAATTCCACAGTTCAAAAATTAGGATTTCGAAAATCCTCAAAAGTCGCGTTGCCCTAGAAAAAACGAAAACTCCTAAAAGCGGCTTAAAACTCCTAAGAGCTAGCCGCTTATAAGCCGCCGACCTTGAAAATAAGGATGTCATGGCAGCCATATTGGATGATGACGTCACCGTTGCAATTTCCGTTACGGCCGCCATCTTTAACTTTTTTATTTATTATCCGATTTTAATGAAATTTTTTTTAAAAAATATAAAAAAATTCAAATAATAAAATTTTTAATAAAAAATATTTAAAAAATATACTTTTACGACACGGAGTTTGGAGTCCTCGGTTCGAACCTGGTGAGGGCAAAAAAAAATTAAAAATGGCGACAGGCTCCTTCCTCAATGGTGGGTGCTAGCAGACTGACTCCCACCACTTTTTTCAAAGCATATATATCGTCATCTAGTATGACGTCATGTCCGCCATCTTGTCTTCGATGCTGGAAGCCATCATCATAATTGTATCGTCGGCTAGAGTGTGCTGATGCCATGTTAGTTTAATTCTTACCCGCTAGAGTGCAGTAAACATTTATTACCGAGGTGCCCCCGCCATCTTGAAATTTGGCCGCCATCTTGAAAATCCGTAATTATTTAGCTACAAATTCGGGAAAAGTTCCAAAATTCATTAAAAAAAATCACTCATTAATTTACATATTGATTCGATCGATTCCCGTCCTCGGTTCGATACCCGATCGATGCAATAATGTTTAATTTTATGTAAAAAATAATAATTTCAATAAACCATGTTCAACATTCGTAAAGAGACTCTAAATCCTCTACTACCATCATCCTATCAGACGTCAAGACCACCATATTGGAAATTCGTAATTTTAATGCTAGAGAGGCGGGAAAAAGTTCCAAATTCATTAAATAAATTTGTAATATATATACTGATTGATTGGATCGACTAAGGTCCTTGGTTCGATCCCTGACCGATACAAAACAACTTTAATTTAAAAAAATACTAAAAAAGTGTTAGGTTTGAGAAAATAAAAACAACACAAGTCCTTTTAAAAAAATTTTTATTACATACATACTACACTACTACAGGTACAAAAAAACACTGACAAATTACTAAAGCCTTTTGGATTCCTCGATTCAAACAGTCTTCTTATTGTACGGACTAAGACTTTTACATGACTTTAAATGTCTATCCGATCCGTTCATCACCACAGCCAGAGACGGACTGAAGTTCATATCACTCATATAGTCTCATTAGCCGGTACAACACATGAGTCAAATCAATAACCATGTTCATTATACGTCTCGGAGCATTTTTTATAATGACGATGTAAGCTATCGAGACGTGAAATTAGTTTATTGCACTTATTGCACTGAAATTGTATTCTTTGAACATTATTAGAACAACCGCTTCTTTCATGTCTGCGAGCATTTGAGGTGATAGTAAATGACGCACCACAGTATTTGCACTGATGCGAAGTACGCTCTTCATTAATTGAAGTATTCAATGATGATGAAACTTCAGTTGATGGTGGAACAGCACATATCGAAGTCTCCTCCAGTGTTGTCAGAGGCGTTGCCAACGGGATCTGCTCCAACATCGTCGACGCCGACGTCAAGGTTCCCGCAGTCGATGGTACAACCTCCATCGAGTTCGTCGTTAAAGTCGGTAAAGATGCCATCGAGTTCGCAAGAACAGGCAATTACGCGACTTATGCACCAGAAGAAAAAACTAGGTGATCCGTACACCGTCGACGGCAGTAACAAACTAAGCGTCCTGCTGTCTAGGACTCGTTTATATACATTAACCGGTTTGAATAATACGCTAGTCAAATCAAGAACAATTTACTAAAATACTAGAGTCAAAACAACATTTAAAAAAATAGAAGCACCGACAACGAAAAGGCAGCACATTTGGAAGCACCGACAACGAAAAGGCAGCACATTTGGAAGCACCATCATCGAAAAGGTGGCACATTTGTCATTGGCTCCAATATTCATTGGCTCCAATATTCATTGGTTCCATCAGTCTATTGATTCTATCAGTCTAGTGACTCCAACAGTCATTGACACCAACAGCCTTTTTCTTCATCAGCTCCAATGATATTTGGCTAGAATGCTACGAGTCTAAGAGACTATGAGGCTACAATTCCACGAGTGTACAAGACTCCTCCAACTACCTTCAAGTGTATAAAGCTTCAAATGCTCCATCAGCTCCAACACGTAATGTACGCAATGTACGCGCAATACATGCAATTTACACACAATAAATGTAAATGATTACACAGTACACACAGGAAACGGAATGTACACACAGTACACACACAGGAAACGGAACGTACACACAGTACACACAGGAAACGGAACATACACACAGTACACACAGGAAACTAAACGTTCACACAGTACACACAGGAAACTGAACGTACACACAGTACACACAGGAAACGGAACGTACACACAGTACACACAGGAAACGGAACGTACACACAGTACACACAGGAAACTGAACGTACACACAGTACACACAGGAAACGGAACGTACACACAGTACACACAGGAAACGGAACGTACACACAGTACACACAGGAAACGGAACGTACACACAGTACACACAGGAAACGGAACGTACACACAGTACACACAGAAAACGGAACGTACACACAGTACACACAGGAAACGGAACGTACACACAGTACACACAGGAAACGGAACGTACACACAGTACACACAGGAAACGGAACGTACACACAGTACACACAGAAAACGTAATGATCACACATACAGTAGCGGAAACACACACAGGCTTAGTTGGAAATCAGAATACAAGAAATAAAAACATTAATTTTTTACTTTCAATATTTTATTACTTCTCAACATTACACAAATACAAGTAAAACAAGCCATTATTGTATGTAGCCAGCATTCCTCAGTTCCTTGAGTATGAAGGATATTTCTTTGATGCACGAATAGTTTCCTGCACAAAGCGAACCATGTAGAAGTCTTAGCCGGTCAACCAATATGTTTGGATCTTTCCATGATGTGTAATCATTCTCTTCTACCACCATCTTCCTTGCACCTTTATAATAAATATTATGATCTCTGGTGTCTTCCGTTTTACCACCAACCTCAGGGTAACTTTCATGTTTGAGACGGTGATCATCACAAGCTTGATCAGATTTATTTAATATATCACGTCGTTTCCACCGTTTCGGTCTCAGGACATCGCCACATTCTTCGATCTTGACAGCTCTAGGTGCTTCATCACAGTCTATGCCTTTGTCAACAGCCTTAGAGTCACTGTAACATTCACTGTAGAAGACATCCTCTTCACCCAGATTACCGTATGAATTCGCTATCGATGATGTCGAAGTGTCTTCATCGTCTTCATGCTTCCTTTTTAGGAGTCCATCATTTTTACAAAGAATGGAGGATCTACTGAATATAGGCTTGAATGTATTCTCACTTTTCACGGTGTTGATACTTCCATTAGTTTCAGTCTTCCCGAAGCCATTAGCATCCTTCAATTTATGTTCTTCCTCACGATCGGGTGAGCTAATACCATCACGCTCAGGACAAGGAAAATTATTGTCATAATGCAGATCACTCTTCTTTAGCCTAGTGGATCCATCGGTGTCCTCTATGCCGTAAGTAGTCTTGACTTTACATGTTTTACCATGTCTTTTTAAGCTGTCAATTCGTGTTAACAACCTGCTACAACGATTACAGCTTAACATGTTGCGTAGTGGGTTTCTAGCACAATCATTCTTCTCATGACGTCTAGCATTCCTTCTCATGACAAAATCCTTGTCACAGTATCTACAGCGGCTTCCTTCCGATTCAGCTATAGATATCAAACCACGATCCATGATAGCTTCTGTGACTAATGTTAGATACAAACTGTCAGTTTTCTCCAATTGGAACCATTTCTTAAATAGAGTTTTTGAAATATTTCATCAGCGAGAGTTAAGTTATCTAATGCAAAGCAAATTGATGCAAGTAGTTCCGGCTGTCGTCAACAGATGGCGCCACGTGTTGCTTGCAGGTAAATAATATATATTTCATTAATGTAGGATGCGGAACGCTCACTATCGATCGCAAAGGGAGGTTGGCTTCGATAGTATCCAAGGAGAAAAAAGTTCGTCCTTCCTGCTAGTGCTTCTCAGATTTCTCACGGTCCGCCATCTTGGATTACGTCGTCACGACGGCCATCTTGGATGGGTGTGACCTTGACCTTTGAACGAAACCGCAGGAATGATCGCAAGCACACGGATTTACCATCAAAATATTGATAAGAATAATCAGGAGCACACGGAGAAAACCATCATAATATTGGCAAGAATAATCAGGAGCACACGGAAAAAACCGCCACAAGTTTTCTTTAATATCAATAAAATACAAAAAAAAATTAATAAAAAATAAAAACGAAAAAAATTTAAACATTCTGGCTTGTACTAGAACTCTATCTTTGCTCAACAATGAGAAGTTCACAAGCTAGCAGAATGTTTGAATTTTTTTTTTTTCGTTTTTTTTTTTTTTTTTTTTAATTTTTTTTTGTATTTTAATGATATCAAAGAAAACTTGTGGCGGTTTTTTCCGTGTGCTCCTGATTATTCTTGCCAATATTATGATGGTTTTCTCCGTGTGCTCCTGATTATTCTTATCAATATTTTGATGGTAAATCCGTGTGCTTGCGATCATTCCTGCGGTTTCGTTCAAAGGTCAAGGTCACACCCATCCAAGATGGCCGTCGTGACGACGTAATCCAAGATGGCGGACCGTGAGTAATCTGAGAAGCACTAGCAGGAAGGACGAACTTTTTTCTCCTTGGATACTATCGAAGCCAACCTCCCTTTGCGATCGATAGTGAGCGTTCCGCATCCTACATTAATGAAATATATATTATTTACCTGCAAGCAACACGTGGCGCCATCTGTTGACGACAGCCGGAACTACTTGCATCAATTTGCTTTGCATTAGATAACTTAACTCTCGCTGATGAAATATTTCAAAAACTCTATTTAAGAAATGGTTCCAATTGGAGAAAACTGACAGTTTGTATCTAACATTAGTCACAGAAGCTACCATGGATCGTGGTTTGTTATCTATAGCTGAATCGGAAGGAAGCCGCTGTAGATACTGTGACAAGGATTTTGTCATGAGAAGGAATGCTAGACGTCATGAGAAGAATGATTGTGCTAGAAACCCACTACGCAACATGTTAAGCTGTAATCGTTGTAGCAGGTTGTTAACACGAATTGACAGCTTAAAAAGACATGGTAAAACATGTAAAGTCAAGACTACTTACGGCATAGAGGACACCGATGGATCCACTAGGCTAAAGAAGAGTGATCTGCATTATGACAATAATTTTCCTTGTCCTGAGCGTGATGGTATTAGCTCACCCGATCGTGAGGAAGAACATAAATTGAAGGATGCTAATGGCTTCGGGAAGACTGAAACTAATGGAAGTATCAACACCGTGAAAAGTGAGAATACATTCAAGCCTATATTCAGTAGATCCTCCATTCTTTGTAAAAATGATGGACTCCTAAAAAGGAAGCATGAAGACGATGAAGACACTTCGACATCATCGATAGCGAATTCATACGGTAATCTGGGTGAAGAGGATGTCTTCTACAGTGATTGTTACAGTGACTCTAAGGCTGTTGACAAAGGCATAGACTGTGATGAAGCACCTAGAGCTGTCAAGATCGAAGAATGTGGCGATGTCCTGAGACCGAAACGGTGGAAACGACGTGATATATTAAATAAATCTGATCAAGCTTGTGATGATCACCGTCTCAAACATGAAAGTTACCCTGAGGTTGGTGGTAAAACGGAAGACACCAGAGATCATAATATTTATTATAAAGGTGCAAGGAAGATGGTGGTAGAAGAGAATGATTACACATCATGGAAAGATCCAAACATATTGGTTGACCGGCTAAGACTTCTACATGGTTCGCTTTGTGCAGGAAACTATTCGTGCATCAAAGAAATATCCTTCATACTCAAGGAACTGAGGAATGCTGGCTACATACAATAATGGCTTGTTTTACTTGTATTGGTGTAATGTTGAGAAGTAATAAAATATTGAAAGTAAAAATTTAATGTTTTTATTTCTTGTATTCTGATTTCCAACTAAGCCTGTGTGTGTTTCCGCTACTGTATGTGTGATCATTACGTTTCCTGTGTGTACTGTGTGTACGTTCCGTTTCCTGTGTGTACTGTGTGTACGTTCCGTTTCCTGTGTGTACTGTGTGTACGTTCCGTTTCCTGTGTGTACTGTGTGTACGTTCCGTTTTCTGTGTTTACTGTGTGTACATTCCGTTTCCTGTGTGTACTGTGTGTACGTTCCGTTTCCTGTGTGTACTGTGTGTACATTCCGTTTCCTGTGTGTACTGTGTGTACGTTCCGTTTCCTGTGTGTACTGTGTGTACGTTCAGTTTCCTGTGTGTACTGTGTGTACGTTCCGTTTCCTGTGTGTACTGTGTGTACGTTCCGTTTCCTGTGTGTACTGTGTGTACGTTCAGTTTCCTGTGTGTACTGTGTGTACGTTCAGTTTCCTGTGTGTACTGTGTGTACGTTTAGTTTCCTGTGTGTACTGTGTGTACGTTCCGTTTCCTGTGTGTACTGTGTGTACGTTCCGTTTCCTGTGTGTGTACTGTGTGTACATTCCGTTTCCTGTGTGTACTGTGTAATCATTTACATTTATTGTGTGTAAATTGCATGTATTGCGCGTACATTGCGTACATTACGTGTTGGAGCTGATGGAGCATTTGAAGCTTTATACACTTGAAGGTAGTTGGAGGAGTCTTGTACACTCGTGGAATTGTAGCCTCATAGTCTCTTAGACTCGTAGCATTCTAGCCAAATATCATTGGAGCTGATGAAGAAAAAGGCTGTTGGTGTCAATGACTGTTGGAGTCACTAGACTGATAGAATCAATAGACTGATGGAACCAATGAATATTGGAGCCAATGAATATTGGAGCCAATGACAAATGTGCCACCTTTTCGATGATGGTGCTTCCAAATGTGCTGCCTTTTCGTTGTCGGTGCTTCCAAATGTGCTGCCTTTTCGTTGTCGGTGCTTCTATTTTTTTAAATGTTGTTTTGACTCTAGTATTTTAGTAAATTGTTCTTGATTTGACTAGCGTATTATTCAAACCGGTTAATGTATATAAACGAGTCCTAGACAGCAGGACGCTTAGTTTGTTACTGCCGTCGACGGTGTACGGATCACCTAGTTTTTTCTTCTGGTGCATAAGTCGCGTAATTGCCTGTTCTTGCGAACTCGATGGCATCTTTACCGACTTTAACGACGAACTCGATGGAGGTTGTACCATCGACTGCGGGAACCTTGACGTCGGCGTCGACGATGTTGGAGCAGATCCCGTTGGCAACGCCTCTGACAACACTGGAGGAGACTTCGATATGTGCTGTTCCACCATCAACTGAAGTTTCATCATCATTGAATACTTCAATTAATGAAGAGCGTACTTCGCATCAGTGCAAATACTGTGGTGCGTCATTTACTATCACCTCAAATGCTCGCAGACATGAAAGAAGCGGTTGTTCTTATAATGTTCAAAGAATACAATTTCAGTGCAATAAGTGCAATAAACTAATTTCACGTCTCGATAGCTTACATCGTCATTATAAAAAATGCTCCGAGACGTATAATGAACATGGTTATTGATTTGACTCATGTGTTGTACCGGCTAATGAGACTATATGAGTGATATGAACTTCAGTCCGTCTCTGGCTGTGGTGATGAACGGATCGGATAGACATTTAAAGTCATGTAAAAGTCTTAGTCCGTACAATAAGAAGACTGTTTGAATCGAGGAATCCAAAAGGCTTTAGTAATTTGTCAGTGTTTTTTTGTACCTGTAGTAGTTTAGTATGTATGTAATAAAAATTTTTTTAAAAGGACTTGTGTTGTTTTTATTTTCTCAAACCTAACACTTTTTTAGTATTTTTTTAAATTTAAGTTGTTTTGTATCGGTCAGGGATCGAACCAAGGACCTTAGTCGATCCAATCAATCAGTATATATATTACAAATTTATTTAATGAATTTGGAACTTTTTCCCGCCTCTCTAGCATTAAAATTACGAATTTCCAATATGGTGGTCTTGACGTCTGATAGGATGATGGTAGTAGAGGATTTAGAGTCTCTTTACGAATGTTGAACATGGTTTATTGAAATTATTATTTTTTACATAAAATTAAACATTATTGCATCGATCGGGTATCGAACCGAGGACGGGAATCGATCGAATCAATATGTAAATTAATGAGTGATTTTTTTTAATGAATTTTGGAACTTTTCCCGAATTTGTAGCTAAATAATTACGGATTTTCAAGATGGCGGCCAAATTTCAAGATGGCGGGGGCACCTCGGTAATAAATGTTTACTGCACTCTAGCGGGTAAGAATTAAACTAACATGGCATCAGCACACTCTAGCCGACGATACAATTATGATGATGGCTTCCAGCATCGAAGACAAGATGGCGGATATGACGTCATTATAGATGACGATATATATGCTTTGAAAAAAGTGGTGGGAGTCAGTCTGCTAGCACCCACCATTGAGGAAGGAGCCTGTCGCCATTTTTAATTTTTTTTTGCCCTCACCAGGTTCGAACCGAGGACTCCAAACTCCGTGTCGTAAAAGTATATTTTTTAAATATTTTTTATTAAAAATTTTATTATTTGAATTTTTTTTATATTTTTTAAAAAAAATTTCATTAAAATCGGATAATAAATAAAAAAGTTAAAGATGGCGGCCGTAACGGAAATTGCAACGGTGACGTCATCATCCAATATGGCTGCCATGACATCCTTATTTTCAAGGTCGGCGGCTTATAAGCGGCTAGCTCTTAGGAGTTTTAAGCCGCTTTTAGGAGTTTTCGTTTTTTCTAGGGCAACGCGACTTTTGAGGATTTTCGAAATCCTAATTTTTGAACTGTGGAATTATTTGAGATTTTTTGGCGGAAATTTTTTTCAAAAAAATTGAAATTTTGGCGATTTTTGAGGAATTTTGGGCAATTTTTGCCCAATTTTGGTCATTTTTGGCGATTTTTGAGGATCAAATTCCAGGTCAAGGTCAAAGGTCAAGGTCAAGGTCATCCAATATGGCCGCCGTGACGTCACAATCCAATATGGCGGACACCGGCACCGGCACCACAGCCAGAAGCCTTTTCCGGACGCCCATTCCTATACTACTTGCATGCATACTTATTTTTCTGTTCCGGTCGGTGCCGCGCCGTGCCGTGCCGAGCCGGGCCGATCCGTTTCAGTGGGTTTCGTGCCACCTTTCAGTGGAGAATATTTTCCCCCCGGGCATGTCGGCATGACTGACTGTCGGCCTGCTACTTATGCGCGACCACCTGACGGAAGTGCATGTTACGGCGACGTCGCGCAGGTTTGTGAGGGACGCGCCCCAGTGAGTGACGTGTTACATCATTCATTCGACGAGCTGCTCCCGCATGTCACCACCCGCGGCGAGGTGCGCGTTCATGTGAACGAGTCTCTCTGCGGGCCGGCCTGTCCGCGTGCCGCCCGACCGGCGGTATCCATGCTTGTGTAAGCGAGCCGCCTGTCGCGCTTGCTAGCCCCCGCGGTGTGTCGAGCATCGCGGCTCTTGCTCGTGTAAGCGAGTCGCCCCTTGCTGCGACCTTGAACTTGGCCATGAATAAGGCAGCCGCGCTCCCCGCTAGAATTGATACTCGCGGCCGTGGCCGATGTGCTAATTGTTTTGCTCTCGGACACGTTACGGCCGAGTGCACTAGTTCTCGAGTTAATGCTCGCGATAGGCGATGTTTCCGCTGAGGTCAGGCGCGCCATTACCAAGTTCAATGTCCGGGAAACTGGCATTGACGACACGCAGGAAGGGTCGTAGTTGTCGTGTTATGCGCAAATCCTTTCCTCAAGCGTTTTTGCATTTTCTTCCCTTGCTTAGCCTGGGTAAGTTTTACCCCGCCCTCGTCGATACAGGAGCCACATGTTGGTGCATCAGTGAGGCATGTTTTGACAGTTTGCTTAGCCAGCACCGTCATTTCAAGCGTTTTGTTGTCAGTGAGCCTGATGTTATCATTTCTGTGGCCAATGGCGACATTGTACGCGCCCATCGTTCTGTGATTTTACATTTTAAGGTTCACAGATTTTCCTGGAGTTGGAAGTTTATTGTGGTTTCTGGACGTGCGTCTAATTTTGTTTTGGGTCTCGATTTCCTCAGTAACACACGTTGCGTGTTGGATTTGCATAGACACGAGTTGTCATTTGGCTTTGCGTCATCTATAAAAATTCGGCTGTGGCACGAGAGACGCATGCCCATTGTCATGTCCTGTAAGGAACTGACGAGTTACCAGTCAGACCAGGCTATCGCTGATTTAGTAAGCGAGTTTCCGGATGTGATAACCCACAAGATTGGCAGGTGTAATGAACTGCCTTATCGCTTCTATGTGAAGGATGAGGTACCCGTTCGCAGCAGATATATCAAAGTGTCACCCCCGAAACTTCAGATCATGAGATAAATTATTCAAAAATTGTTGGATGCCGATGTCATTCCCCTTCTACATCCGATTTCAGCACTACAACCTTCTTGGTACCCAAGAAGGACAGTACAGAGTGGCGTTTACTTCACAATTTACAGGAATTGAATCAAGATTATTGTTGACAGATGGCTATTACCTACAGTGGGGAGTGCTCTACAGCACTTGGGGAAAGCTTGTATATTTTCAGTTATCGACCTTAATCATAGTTTACACCAATGTCTGTTGGACCCGAATTGCCATAAATATACTGCCTTTTCAACCCCTTTCGGTCATTACCAGTTTAAGAGTATTCCCATGGGCGTCAGTTTTGGCAGCCAGGCTTTGAGCCGCGTGCTTGTTCACGTGCTAAGTGATCTTAAATTTTGTTTTGTTTTCAACTACATCGACGACATTATTGTATATAGCAATTCTTTTGAGGAGCACCTTGACCACCTTAGGGAGTTCTTTCTTCGCCTTCGTGCTGCCAAACTTACGGTCAAAATTTCCCTTGGCCAAAAGTTCGTGAAGTTCCTGGGGTATGCTATTTCCGAAGGCTCCTTGCTCATGGACCCGGATAAAGTTGCCCCCATTGTCGCCTTCCCCAGACCTAAGAATATCAAGGGCGTACAACATTTTTTAGGCATGCTTGGGTATTATTCCTGCTTCATCAAGAACTTTGCTGCCCTTTGTGCCCCCTTGAAAGCCCTCCGTAAAAAGGACATTCCTTTTGTTTGGGGCCCGGAACAGGATAATGCATTCGCTACCCTGAAGTCTCGATTGGGCTCTCCTCCCATTCTGGTCCTGCCTGATTTCAGCAAGCGTTTTGCCTTGTATGTTGATGCCTCGTTCATTGCTCTAGGAGCAGTTCTCGGCCACCTGGAAGAGGACAAACTCCAGCCAATAGCCTTTGCCAGCCGCTTGTTACTGGAGTATGAACTAAAGTTGGGTACTTATGAGAAGGAGGCTCTTGCCTTACTATACGGCTTGGAAAAGTTTGTGCCGGAAATTAGGCATTTCGACACGTTTTTTAAATTTTTGTTATAGTTTTAAATTAATTTTGGAAATTTTATTTTGCTTTTTATCTGATTGGTAAAGGGGGGATTTACTCTTTGTTATGCCGGTGTACACCACGAGTTTAAACTTTGTGCCAGTAGACCGAAGCCCCTTTCTCAGGGGCCTATCTGATATTTTGCTAGTCTAATGTGGACGTGGGCAGCCCGGTTGAAATTTCTCTCGCCTGCAGTCACGTCCCGGGTTTGTAATTTCAATTCACTGCATGACCAAAATTGCATAGAGCAGCTTCTGGCCTGCAAGCTGCTACTTCTTACAGGCCTGCTGAGAATAGCGAGTCTCGTCACGAACAGGTATCCAGTGGACCCCTGTTCCCAGCTTAGTGGCTTCTTCTGTCCACCATCCCCTCTCCACCCCCTCCAACTTAGTTCTGAGACTAAGTCTGAGACTGGGCCTGGTCGCCAGCATGCAGAGCACACCCTCGTGACACCTGGGGGCAAGTCAGCTCACTGCCTCAATTAGCTCTCCTTTACGCCGTAGAAAGCAGCGCCGCGGCGCTATAAGGTACTATGCTTTCTTCTCGCGGCCTGTAGAAGTCGATTGTTTGTTGCCTTCTGTTCTGGCCGGTAGAGAGCGTGCATGTCGTGTTCTTGTCACGACCGCCTCGGACACCTCCGCATGTTTTCGACCCTGGGCCGAACCTTCCCCCTCCTTTTTCCTAGAGCCGACCGCCCGATTAATTAGGAGCTGTGTCCGCCATCGCCGGCACTTAGTTCTCTGACCTCGGCTACTTACCACGTCTTCTCGGCGTCCTCTGTGCTAAGAGGCTTTTCGCGGGAACTGCGAATTCGTGTGCATGAGATGTAGTCAGTTGCTTTAAGGGATGCGATCCCATTCGTACAGTAGCCAGTCAGATGTAGTATTTAGAAAAAATCATGTTTAGTTAAAAAATTTTATTTTTTAATTTTCCTAAAATTTCGGTTTCTTTCGTTTCATCCGCGGTATCTCGATGCGGGCCATCCTGATTTCGGCGCGAGACACCTCGCGAGCCCTGATTCCACACCCTGTTTGACAGGGTCCAAGTTTCTGGGGAGACAAATTGCTCCCCGCAGGATCTTCGGGACCTCCAGCTGATTTTCCCCTTAAGAAGAGTTTGGCTCCCGGTCCGACGTCATCCTGGGAATACCCTGGTGATAGGAGCAATATATTTTCAACTTACATAGAATGAACTAAATTCATTAAAAATATACCAGCGAGCAGTGCCTTAAGAACTTAATCCTCAAGAACATGTAGAATCAAGGACAGTAATAATCTATGTAACCATTTGTTTGTTAAGGTGTAATATGTATTGTTTACTAAGATTTTTATTGTCATGTCGAAATAATGCGAAAACAAAACCTCTTAATATTAAACCAGGGAAACATATAGACCAAATTATATATATAGTGTATTTATTTATAATATACCTTCTTCTAGATAACAATCCATGAACTCCCAAGTTACTAGAGTACAGGGAGTGTAAATTTTGTCTTGTTCACCGCCTTGTGTCCCCTCTGGTAATTAACTTTAATTTTCTAAATATTTTGCCCAGCAGTTTCCAAGATGTTTTTAATTAATAAAAAATAATATAATTTTAGGGCACGAGGGGCATTACAATTGGTAGCAGAGCGTGGTTTGGTCAATAGGCATACCTAAATAAAGTAGGCATACCTAAAATAAAATAAAAAATTTAATTTAAAAAAAATTAATTTTTGTGAAACCAATTTTGTATTTTTAACATTGTAAACTGATCGCTGGTACACCCTGTAGTTATATTGCATTTTGTATTTTAAAATTATTTTGAGTATTAACGTCCCGCTGGGACAGTTTTTGCGCGCTGTGTTAGACACCGCGCGGTCTTGTCGGGGTCACGCCCGCGCAGGCAGCGCGCGTTATCTCGTACGTGACTATCTTCCGACACGGCCCCCGTGCCTCCCGCATACCTCTCCCCCTCTGTCCATCGTGGCAGACGACCTTGCGAGCGGCAGGTAATTCCCCCTGTTGACGTAATACAGGTGACGCAAGTCAAGCTGACAGTGGAAGTTCGCGCAGCTGTTTCAGTAGTACGACGGAATTATATGCAAATAAGTTTGGGCACAAGTTCAAATGTTATCTCGACTGTAGGGAATTCGATCTTTTCACAGGTAATGAGGCTTTGAGCTGGCTTTGTAACCATCCTCAACAACTGGGCAAGTTGGGACGTTGGATTCTTCATCTTTCTCATTTTAACTTTGTTATCAATCATATCCGAGGAGCCGACAATGTAGTGGCCGACACACTTTCGCGGATGTTTTGTCCCGAGTAGTTTTTGGTTGAAGAGAAAGAGTCTCCTAGTTCCGAGGAACTCATATGTGTGTGCAAGGTTTTCCCGGAGTCCTACCTTAATGTCCGTGAGCGTCAGCTTGACGACGTCGTTTGTCAGAAAATCCGTAAGGATTGGCGAGACAAGAAAGTGGTCCCATTTGTGGAGGAACAGGGTCTTATTAATTTCACTGGCATCTCGGGTCGAGCTCGTAAGTCGGTTGTGCCATTGATATTAAGGCTTATGGTTCTTAGATACTACCATGCGTCCCTTATCGGAGGCCATATTGGTATGGATAAAACCTTCCACCGCATTTCTGCGCATTTATACTGGCCTGATCTTCGCAACGACGTTCGTGCCTTTGTCAGATCCTGTCATGATTGCCAGATTTCGAAGCCACACCAGAACACCAGGGTGGGCCTGTACTGTGCAGAACCACCAGTGGCACCCTGGCATGTTGTCTATCTAGATATTTTTGGACCATTGACGCGCTCGCTTAAGGGTTGCATGTGTCTGCTAGTCTTGGTCGATATTTTCACTAAATTTTTCATACTTGTACCCCTAAAACACATGAAAGCAGTTTCGATTGACAAAGCCCTTCGGGAACAAGTGGGGAAGCTCTTTGGAGCCCCTACCATGCTCATGTCTGATAATGCCAGATAGTTCCAGTCTAACATCTACAAGGATATGTGCTTTGAATGGGCAATGAAATCCATCTATAGCTCGGCATATTTCCCTCAGGGTAACCAGTCAGAGTGTGTCAACAAGGTTCTCAAGGGGATCCTCACTTCTTTTTATCGTTCAGATCAGACACTTTGGGGTTCCGATCTGGACTTCATTAACATGGCAGAAATTGGCAGAAATGTTGCTCTGAATTAATTGCAATGGTTAAAACTTTAGGGCCTCCCACATAGTTTTTAACATTTTCCTGCAATGATTTAAATTGGTCAGATATGATAAAAGCCTTGCTAATCGCCGATGGAGGTAACATCGATGATGCCGAACGCCTGTCATTCCCGGAGCGCTTGAATATAGTGCAAAAACATCCGGTAGTGGTAGCACAACAGTTCACACTGCGTGTTAACGCTCTCATGCGATTTTTAAAGAGAAATAATGTTTGCTTGGGTGGTCCTATTGAAGACTTTTGGAACCGAGTGGAATTTCAACCCGTGGTAGCCCACATCTGCATATGTTGGTCTAGTGTAGTAATGTTCCTGAATTCTCTACTCCAAAAGGAATTGCCGTAATTGAAAAGGTGGTTTCATGTTCATTAAATCTTAATGACTCTATGTTTGTAAATTAGTCGAGGATTGGCAAATTCATAAACACACAGCGACATGAAAAAAAAAAACTGCCAAGCTGATGGTTGTCAATTTAATTTTCCTAAGCGAGCAAGTGATAACACAGTTTGTCTAGGGCCAGATGAGCACTTGCTAACAACGGACGATTCTCTTTATTGAAAAGAACCTCAAATGAAACCATGGTCAACAATTACAATCCAGTTCTTTTATGACTATGGAAGGGGAATATGGACGTCCAACCATGTGGTAGTGTCACCGCAGTAGCCTACTACGTCGCAAAATATGCGAGTAAATGCGAACCACATGATACATGTGATGTAGTTCGAGATGCTATTTTGAATGCTAAGAGATAAGATGGTGATGTTTGGAAAAAATTGTTCTCAGTATCAATGACTATTTGAAGTTAACGCCTGGTGAGTGCGCCCGAATGCACATACAGATTATGCCATTTGCCATTGAAAATGTCGTTGCGAAAGACTGCTTTTGTTAATAGTTGCAGGCTGGAGGAACATTTCAGACTTCTGAGATTCGATAGTGATGAAAACAGTATTTATAATGACATTTTTGATCGTTATGTATTACGCCCAAACGAGTTGAAGAATTTAAGCCTTGCAGAATTTGCCGTCCGTTTTGAAAGTGTCTCTAACACGACATGGTCAGAGGACAACGAAGATGCAGAACTGAGGGACGAAGATACTACGCCAGTGAGGTATATCAGATTGCAGGACAACACTAGAATGCGTGTAAGAAATAGACAGGCAGTATTACATACCCGCTAATATACAATTAAATTAAAAGTGACAAAGAAGCATACTATTACAGTTTATTAGTATGCCACATACCATTACGTAATAAAGAAGAGTTACTGTTCGAAAATGAAACTGCTAAAGACTGTTTTATAAGGCGTCAAAGTGATCTTCGCCCGTTGCAGGGCAATGTCATCGCAGAACAATTCGGTTACGCTTAACTAATTATTCAGCAGGCTGTTGCTCAAGCTACCGCACTTAATGCTGCGCGTGAAACCGATGTCGGCAATGCACCCATGTTATGTGTTGGTGAACAAATTGTACATGACGATGATAACTTTTGTGAATACATTGAAAAACGAGCCATCATGACAGATGAACTGTTCCTGGGAAGCATTTGTGGATTAAATGTACAACAGAGGAATTTATTTCAGAAAGTTTCAATGGCAATCGAAAACGATTTGCAAAGACAAGAGTAAGCTGTTTCTTTTTATCACGGGTGGTGCAGGTAGTGGTAAACCATTTCTGTTGAAATTAATCGTGGAGCATATTAAGCGTTGCTACACACCAACAGTAGATATACTACTGAAGCCTAACTTTGTGGAAGTTGGGTCCTTAACCGGAGTTAATGCTCGTCGATTTTTTTGCAAAACACTGCATAGTATTTTATTGCTTCCGATAGAAAAAAATACTATGAGATACAAAAAAATACAGGTCAAAGACTCGAGAAAGAAAGGCGTAAATGGCGGTATATAAATCGACGAAATTTCTATGGTCTCTTATGAGAACCTAATAATAATCGACCTAAGACCTCAAGAATATAAAAACGAAAAATTATTGGGAGGAGTCAACATTTTCGTATTCTGTAATATATTTCAACTTCCTCCAGTGAAAGGGAATTGGTGTTTGGTGCAGCCATTGTGGTTTTCAGCGGAGGTTAATTTGTGGCATCAGTTTTATTTTTGTGAACTGACCATAAACATTCGACAGCGCGATGATAGCGAATTCATCGATTTATTGAACTGTTTACGGGTAGATGAATTGACGACGGCTCAGCTGGAATTATTATGCGAGAGGCGCCACGTGCCTTTAAATGGTGAATTTGCGGATGGAGCCGCCGTTCGTATTTTCCCCACGGGAAAATGCAAAGCTGCACCGAACTTATCAAATCAACGCAGTGGATGAGTCTCGTGAAGTAGCGACATATGGTAGAACACCACCAGATAACGTAATTCCCAAAGGCGTCAATAGCTGTGGTCGTTTTCTGCCATAGAAAAAATTGGCGTCGAATCTCGAGTAATGTTAAGACGCAACATCGCCGTATCAGAAGGACTAGTGACTTGAGCTATGGGTATAATAAAAAAAAATCGAATGGCCGGCCTTGAGAGATCAACTGGAGGATGGAGAGCTACCAGAAGCCATGTACGTTAAATTTGATGACGAATCTATTGGGCTTAGGCTAAAAGATAGTAATGGTTGCATACCCATACCTCCATTTAGTAGTACGTTTCAGGCATTAAGATTTTACGGAGATGTGGAGCGCCATATGCTGCCTCTAATATTAAGCTGGGCAGTTACAGTCCATAAACTACAGGATACCACCCTCGAAAGAGCTGTAATCGACCTTGGTAAAAAAAACTTTGCAAAAGGGCAAATATATGTTGCACAAAGTCGTGCCAAAAGTTTGGAAGGCATAACTTTATCAGATTTGGACGGCAACAAATTATTAAATAGACCACACAATGATAGATAGTTGACGGAAATAACGAGACTACGAAATCTGTCTTCCGACAATGATGGTCACACGTAATACACCTTAAGAGGCCGTGTTACAAATTTGCGCTATCTATATCAATGTTATTTTAAAAGGCAGTTTTTCTCAAAGTCTATAAGAGGTAGGGGCCGGAAATTTTGCCTACTGAAAGTATACAATACATTTAACATAACCTCTTTTTTTCAAATTTAGTTATCATATCATATATTATTTCTGTGATGAAAATAATTTTATCAATATTTTGATTTGTCCAGATACAGTGAAATTTTGCTTATATTCATAATTATTTAGCAAAAACTGAAAAGGCCATTGAAATGTATTGAACATTACCTTCCGATCAGTGTCTTCATGATCATGATGGGTTTATAAACCTGGGTGTAATCAAGCCTTTAACTATTACATGACAACATTTATACTTAATAATTTGGAGATAGGCCTTTTCTATCCTCAGCCCCTGAACATTTACTATCTGGTCTGGCGCCCGACCTGACACTCTTCAACCACCCCAGGGGTCTCCGATTGCACATCCCATCAAAAAAAAAAAAAGCTGTTCGTTCATTTGTTTTCGTGTTCTAGCGAAGGTTTACTTCTCCATAAGTGCCACAGACTTCACACATTTATGCCAAGGGAATATTCCGCTGATGTGACGCCATACGAATGTATTATTCGCGACCATACAACTTTTTTGTTTGTCATCGGGAAGAAATGTTCATTTTGAATTGAGCATTTTTAAATGTCAGCGTAGAATATGCTTATCTGCCCATTTTGTTATATTTCCATAGTAATGAGTAAAGTTAACATTGTCATAGACATTTTATTATATTCGTTTGCCGTCCAAGTAAAAATGTCACACTATATCGCACGTAATTATATATTTTACTAATTTGTTAGTTGTCATTTTATTTAAGTTACAAATAACAGTAATAAAAAATTATTACTTAATAGTCCAGAAAAGAGATTGAGATATTATTCATTTAATAGGGGTTTAAAAAGTGGTACTACATACATACTTATATTATCTTGTTGTCTTCTTTGTAACTTTACTGGAATAATGGCATTTGGTATGTATGTTAACTCACAATGAAAATACTTCAGAAGTACTCAACAGTGAACAACCTAGGCCCTATACTAATTTCATTATGTTCATGGAAATATAATTGAAATTACTAATAATTAACTGTATGTGTTTCACGTAGAGATATCGTACGAACTGTATGTGGTAAAGACCAATATTTGCTAAGACTCTGTAAATAATTAATTTCAGTTAATGTGTAGAGAATATTAATAGTTAGAAAGAATGATATATATATAAAACAATGCAAAGTTATCAGCATAAAAATAAAAGTTATTTTTACGTAGCACCTACTGGAATGAGTATTTTGTGTTGAATTATGTGGCATGATTAATATTCTCTTATGGTAGGGTAAGGTGGGGCTATTTGAATCATTTCAAGTTTAAAGCTTAATAATAATTCAACATTGTATCCGATCAAATACAAAAAATTACGTACATCAATGTTACAATTTTTGCATCATATGAAATCCACTTCAAAATTTTTAGTCAAGTCATTTCCTGGTAAAAAATTATTAACTACAGCACTACTCCAACATGACCATCCAAAAATCGTGGGGCTATTTGGATCACGTAATTTGTTGCCTAATAGTGCACGTATTAACACAATAATAAAGTCTAAAACAGTTCTCAAAATCATCGAACACATTTACCACAAAGAATTTTTTTTTCCATAAGCACCAACACAAATTTCATGGAACCATATGCAGCATTTTTGGCAACTTATCCAGTCACCTTTACTCTGTGACTTTTCTTCCAAATATCTAACACCACAGAAGCCACATGGTGTATTTTCTTCATCTGATGTTTCTGACAAAATTTCTTCGGAGCTCGTAGAGCTCTCACTTTGTTTCCTCATTCTGCGCTGTCGCTTCTGTTTTCTATGAAACTGTTCGATATAACTTGGCTTGTTTCTTGTCTATGCTGATTTATTAAAAAAATAATTTATTTATTGTTCTTGTTTTTTCAATGTGTTCCGGAGATGTTATATGACACGCTGATCCCTTTGCTCTGTTCAATATTTTCTTCTTTTTTCCCTTTTCTGGTGTGGGCAGTACTACAGAAAAGGATGTGGTTGCAATTGAAGATTTTTAGTTTTCAAAATTTTGTTGCGCAGATAAATTGGCTGACGAAGTTGGCATTTCTGATGATTTCTCATTTTGTAATTCAGTTCCATTTTCATGGTCGCTAGGAAGTGTATTGTCAAAAATTGCTGAAGGAAGGAACTTTTCTGGAGTCACTTTATCTGAATGAAATGGATAAATACCAGTGCATTCGAATCCCTTTACTGCGTTGCCAACAGTTGCACCCTTACTCCATGCTGCATTGAAAATATCAAAAATTAATTTTATCTGTATGCAAAAGCAGTAATTTTTAAAGTTTATTTTTTCAGGAATAAAAAATACTAATTTATACTAACTACAAACAATATTGCTATTAATAAATTCCAATAAACATTAAAATAAATAAATTCTAATTCTGATACTTTTATACCATTTATATACTTTTAACTGTTAAACCTAAATTCTTATTTTGTTGTATATAGTATTGTATTTTTTAAAGATTTAATCTCTTTACCTTAAATCTAAAAACCATAAAGGCAATATAAACTTAAACGAAGGAAAAATCCAGTGTGATTCAAATAGCCCCGCCAGAAATGGTTCAAATAGCCCCACGGGATACAAAGTTCAAAACTTCAAATAGTTCCGAAACCAAGCAACATATGTCGCTAGTTGTCATATAGAACGACGAAGTGGTCTGTGCTGACCGCTATACAAACACAACATGCACAGAGTTTCAATTATTTTTCCCGTAAGATCTTAAATAACGAACATCGGAAACTACATCAATGCCATTTCTTCACAGGAAATACTTACCTCACAAATTTTGAATTGATATCACATGAGATAAATTACAGATATTTAGTTAAACCTTCTAGCACTTCCATTTACAACTTCACTCACAAGCTCTCACGCGGAAAATGGCGTCTTAGCTAAAAAAAAAAAAAAAAAAAATATTTTTCTTATTTCGATCCAAATAGCCCCGTGGCCCAAATAGGCCCACCCTACCCTATGTGTGTTTTGTTAAAATCTAAAAAACATAACTTACTGTTAAAGGATTTTCATTTTTTTTTGTGATGATCTTACTTAAACAAGTTTTAATTATATTACACATGTCTATTTTAAAATCATTTTAATGTATACTTATAGAATTGTAATAGGCTCTATACGGACTCTCAAAATGCATGTGAGCATCTATAATTATCTACATCACCATTATGGTCGTTTTACAAGATCAAATATTTATTGAATTCAATCAGTTGCATTCATTGTACATGATTTTTGATATGTACATTGAATTCAATACAAATTGAAGATGTTACTCAACTAAGCTTATTCTTATTAACTTATAAGTATTTTGTTTGTTCAGTACATAAAAGTAAAAGATTCTTTATTATTTAAATAATGAGCATCTATAGGCAATAACGTTTTCTAAATATTTACATAAACATAATGGAATATATATTTTTCAATACTTTATATCTACGATCACATCAACGGCAGTATTATGTAATCAATGAGGTAATAAAATATCTTTAAAGGATATTTTCTCCTCTGTAAAGTAAATTTGTAATGCAGCCCTCTTAATGTTATTCTTGTGAGTTATTTCGTCTTCTAATATGCTACAGCAATATATAAAATTAAGTTTTGTTAGTGTTTTAGTCTTGTGTAATGTTAAAGTGTTATGTAATCAAATCAATATTTTTTTTTTGTAAATTCGTATTCATAAAAAATACATATCGTAATAATATAAATAGTAATATTTGTAAATTTAAATTCTTTGAAACAAACTCGATAAGAGGTTCTATACCTCTGTTAAACTGTATGATGGTGCATTGTAAAAAATTAGGTAGTCTGACCTAAGGGCCCCGCCTACCTGGTCACACAGACGGTGTGCAGAGCTTCAGGAAAAACAACGCGATTTCAAAACTACTCAAGATATCCGAGTGGTGCCTATTTACGAATAGCATTTAAGAGTTAGCTGAGGACCGAAAAGTACTTTTAATTTCGAATTAAGTTTTTAAACTGTATTTTTAGAGGCGTTAAAATACCTAAAACGCGTGTTTTCAGAGTAATTTTTAGGCATAAAACAATCAGTACAGATTCTTGAAAGCACTTAAGGGGCTTGCATAACACATTTATCTTCATTTCTCCGCCATATAATGTTACGGTCACCGCTCTAATTTCACAGTTATTTTGTGACGACGAGACGAATGCGTGCCAGTTCAGATACTTGCGCTTAGAGGCTATACCGCGCTGGAAGCACCAGCGAGCGTCGCGCTTATCATCCCGCCTCACTAACACACATACACCCCTGACGAGGCGGGCCCCTTAAGTGAGATTTTATTTAGATTGTGTGTAATGCATATGCAATATCTAAGCATATGAATTTATGTTATTATCCTTTTTAAACGTTACATGATGAATTTCGTATACTTTTTAATGTCAACTAACATTATTTTTCACGGAATATTACATCCAGATAAAGAATAATTACCACCTGTTTGAAGATTAATTGTATTCTGATACGTTTAAAGTATTAAAATTTTTAGATACGACTCATACTAAAGTTATAAATGTGAGGTTTCTTGATTCTGAATCCCTGCACCGCAATTTCCTACTGTAGGGCCGCGACGTCTTGGCGTGTCGTTTTGCGAGGAAGCGGGGAAGAGTCAATGAGAGGGGAAGCAGCTGCGCGCGCACATCAGCCGCTATGCGGTTCATAGCAAAAACATCAGGCGCCACGCTCTCAGTCTGAAGTGAGCAATGGAGCCCGACGCAGGACATTCAAGATACAATAAAGTAATACATAGTGGGGAGAGGGGAATTATAAGTAGTGTAATCCAGTGTTGTAATGAAGAAGCTTCCAACAAATGTCTGCTAGTTCCTTTTGCAAAAGCAACCGAAAGAGCTGCGCGATTCACAGGTATAAGCCAAAGATCAGTTTCGCGCATCCGAAAACACAACTGAGAGACGCCAAATAAAAAACAAACAAACCAGGCAATAAAAAATAATTAAAACTTTAAATAATAATACTTACATTATAAGTTTTTCAACGCATTCCCCGTATTTTCACCCGCGGTTTGTTTGTTTTGCATTTGGCAATTTTCCAGACTTTCTGCACCGCTTGTTAGAATATTTGTTAGCCACAAGTGTAGCCGATATTGCTACCCGAGGATGGTTTGCTAGAAATATGGTTTTCGGCCCCCTCAAAATGACTAAAATTTTTCTTTCAGGCTGCTATTCTCGAAAAAATACCAACCCGAGTGCATAAAAGTGGTAAGGTTCTTGACTTGCGTGAAAGTGTCATGTCGATCGTCTTCACGTTTCAGCTAAACTAAATGGAAAAGAAAGCATCAACGAGGAAGTTAGCTGCAAGTCTTAATTAATCGTGTTTCCTACAGCAACCCACAATTACAAATTTAGTTCTTAACTTTTAAAGTATTGTATATCTATGTTTAACTATGTTTAACTAAGCTGCCCAGTCGAGCAAATAGTGCACTACCTTTAAATAATAAATTACCGTAAAGCATTATCGCATCTTTGTATCATTAAGATCTGCGCTGTGTTGCACCGTACGTGAGATTGTTCTCGACCAATGTTATCGGAACGGCATGAAGACTTCCAGGCCGTTGCTATCAGCGGAGTAGGCAAGGCGGGACGTGTCGATTACAAGGTCGCTGAGCTCTAGGGAGTCGACCCGCCAAGACGTCGCGGTCCTACAGTAGGTAGCCGCCGGTCAGATTGTCATCCTCTCAGATTGTCGAGGAACCAGATACATTTTTCGTCGAGTAAGCTGGAGCTGTCAACCTTCCCACTAATCCTGTGATAAGGGTATAGTAGCTTTATCACGCGCTGCGGCTACAGTTACTTCGGTTGAATAAGCCACTAAATCTCACTGTTAAAAGAGAGAACTTCTAGATCAGAATATTGGAAATAAACATTTACTGACACTGCAACTTAAGTAATGCAATTAGAACGCTTGCGTCATGTTGCAATGCAGCAACGAACGTAAGCGCATTGCAATTTGATTACAGACAGTTAGAAATTCTGCCACAGATCGCACCCTTACTGTAAGCCGTTAAGGATTTCCATTCATCATCATATTCGACTACGACAATTGCTTAACCATAACGACGTTACGGTAGGGGACTCAAATATTCGGATAGCATATAAAAGATTCGGCCGAGTATCGTTAATTTGCTCCTAAGAATTTAAGAGTTCGGTTACTTTGCCATGTATCCCATAATCAGAAACTAACCAAACTCTCATCAAACTACCCTTGAAGTACAGCCTTTCCAATAAAATCAAAATCGGTTTGGCGTGATATTGAGTTATTCGTCCATTTGTCGCGCACAAACTTTATGCAAATTTAAGACTTATATAATTTTCTCATGGATGTCATTGTCAGAAATTGACCAATTCGAAATGACACCACAAGAGAAGCACCAGCTTTCAAATAAAAAAATAATCATCAAAATCGGTTCACCCAATCGAATGTTATGAGGTTACAAACATTAAAAAAAAAAGTCAAATTGAGAACCTCCTTTTTTGAAGTCGGTTAAAAAGAGCAAACATATCTGATTTGATGCAAAGTTCGATGTCTAATTTGACTGAACTGTTAAGTATAAAGGCATTCCTACTTGGAACTGATTCAGATATTTAATATCATATTGCAGTGAATAAAAATATAATAAAAAATTAAACCTTAAAGTTTTTAAATAAAATTTCATTCACACACAACTTCACAGCTGAAGTATTACACAAAAACTAATTCTTTATAGAAATTATTACCTTTTTTTATTAGTTTCATTCAAAATGTTGTTTGATAGTTTGTCAAATACTTACAAAAAATTTTTAATGTATTTGAGAAAACTAAATATAGTTAAATAATATTCAAAGGAGTATTGGAAAATTTTCCAAAAATTTTATTTATTTATCAGTAAAAGTGTTTGGCAAAAGAAAAAGTAATCGATTCTGTCAGATTATCATTATTTATTTATAATAAAATTCTGGTATAATATTTCTGGTTTGCGAAGCCACGTGTATATAAACTGTCTTTTTATGATGCAGCGATATGAGTTAAGCTCTGTGAAGGAACTTATCACAAGAATTCTTTTCTAAATCAAATAGTGCCAGGCGTACAGTTTCTTGTGTGACTGCTCTGTATTGTAGTGATAACCGGAATTATCAATCCGGAGGTGAGTTCATTCCAAGATGTAGATTCCTTAACAGTTCAAATACCAACGGTTACTAATCATCTTCTCTCTTTTATAATGTGACATTATATTCTACCCTAAAAAAATATGAATTAAGCTTTATTTTCTGAATAAGGGAAAAGGGGTGTCACCGCGGTAGAGTATGGAAGAGGGGTGTCTCCGCGGTAGAGAAGGGAAGAGGGGTGTCTCCGCGGTAAAGAAGGGAAGAGGGGTGTCTCTGCGGTAAAGAAGGGAAGAGGGGTGTCTCTGCGGTAGAGAAGGGAAGAGGGGTGTCTCTGCGGTAGAGAAGAGAAGAGGGGTGTCCCTGCGGTAGAGAAGGGAAGAGGGGTGTCTCCGCGGTAGAGTATGGAAGAGGGGTGTCTCCGCGGTAGAGAAGGGAAGAGGGGTGTCTCCGTGGTAGAGGAGGGAAGAGGGGTGTCTTCGCGGTAGAGAAGGGAAGAGAGGTGTCTCCGCGGTAGAGAAGGGAAGAGGGTTGTCTCCGCGGTAGAGAAGGGAGGAGGGGTGTCTCCGCGGTAGAGAAGGGAAGAGGGGTGTCTCCGCGGTAGAGAAGGAAAGAGGGGTGTCTCCGCGGTAGAGAAGGGAAGAGGGGTGTCTCCGCGGTAGAGAAGGGAAGAGGGGTGTCTCCGCGGTAGAGAAGAGAAGAGGGGTGTCTCCGCGGTAGAGAAGGAAAGAGGGGTGTCTCCGCGGTAGAGAAGGGAAGAGGGGTGTCTCTGCGGTAGAGAAGGGAAGAGGGGTGTCTCCGCGGTAGAGAAGGGAAGAGGGGTGTCTCCGCGGTAGAGAAGGGAAGAGGGGTGTCTCCGCGGTAGAGAAGGGAAGAGGGGTGTCTCCGTGGTAGAGAAGGGAAGAGGGGTGTCTCAGCGGTAGAGAAGGGAAGAGGGGTGTCTCCGCGGTTGAGAAGGGATGAGGGGTGTCTCCGCGGTAGAGAAGGGAAGAGGGGTGTCCCCGCGGTAGAGAAGGGAAGAGGGTTGTCTCCGCGGTAGAGAAGGAAAGAGGGGTGTCTCCGCGGTAGAGAAGGGAATAGGGGTGTCTCTGCTGTAGAGAAGGAAGAGGAATGTCTCCGCAGTAGAGAAGGGAAAAGGGGTGTCACCCCGGTAGAGAAGGGAAGAGGGGTGTCACCACGGTAGAGAAGGGAAGAGGGGTGTCTCTGCGGTAGAGAAGGGAAGAGGGGTGTCTCCGCGGTAGAGAAGGGAAGAGGGGTGTCTCCGCGGTAGAGAAGGGAAGAGGGGTGTCTCCGCGGTAGAGAAGGGATGAGGGGTGTCTCCGCGGTAGAGAAGGGAAGAGGGGTGTCCCCGCGGTAGAGAAGGAAAGCGGGGTGTCCCCGCGGTAGAGAAGGGAAGAGAGGTGTCTCTGCGGTAGAAAAGGGAAGACAGGTGTCACCGCGGTAGAGAAGGGAAGAGAGGTGTCTCCGCGGTAGAGAAGGGAAGAGGGTTGTCTCCGCGGTAGAGAAGGAAAGAGGGGTGTCTCCGCGGTAGAGAAGGGAATAGGGGTGTCTCTGCTGTAGAGAAGGAAGAGGAATGTCTCCGCAGTAGAGAAGGGAAAAGGGGTGTCACCCCGGTAGAGAAGGGAAGAGGGGTGTCACCACGGTAGAGAAGGAAAGAGGGGTGTCTCTGCGGTAAAGAGAAAGGATGAGGGGTGTCTCCGCGGTAGAGAAGGGAAAAGTGGTGTCTCTGCGGTAGAGAAGGGAAGAGGGAAGTCTCCGCGGTAGAGAAGGGTAGAGGGGTTCACCACGGAAGAGAAGGGAAGAGGGGTGTCACCACGGTAGAGAAGGGACGAGGGGTGTCTCTGTGGTAGAGAAGGGAAGAGGGGTGTCTCCGCGGTAGAGAAGGGAAGAGGGGTGTCTCCGCGGTAGAGAAGGGAAGAGGGGTGTCTCCGCGGTAGAGAAGGGAAGAGGGGGTCTCCGCGGTAGAGAAGAAAAGAGGGGTGTCTCTGCGGTAGAGAAGGGAAGAGGGGTGTCTCAGCGATAGAGAAGGGAAGAGGGGTGTCTCCGCGGTAGAGAAGGGAAGAGGGTGTCTCCGCGGTAGAGAAGGGAAGAGGGGTGTCTCTGCCGTAGAGAAGGGAAGAGGGGTGTCTCCGCGGTAGAGTATGGAAGAGGGGTGTCTCCGCGGTAGAGAAGGGAAGAGGGGTGTCTCTGCGGTAGAGAAGAGAAAAGGGGTGTCACCGCGGTAGAGAAGGGAAGAGGGGTGTCTTCGCGGTAGAGAAGGGAAAGGGGTGTCTCTGCGGTAGAGAAGGGAAGAGGGTATCACCGCGGTAGAGAAGAGAAGAGGGGTGTCACCGCGGTAGAGAAGGGTAGAGAGGTGTCTCCGCGGTAGAGAAGGGAAGAGGGGTGTCTCTGCGGTAGAGAAGGGAAGAGGGTGTCTCCGCAGTAGAGAAGGGAAGAGGGGTGTCTCTGCCGTAGAGAAGGGAAGAGGGGTGTCTCCGCGGTAGAATATAGAAGAAAGGTGTCTCCGCCGTAGAAAAGGGTAGAGGGGTGTTTCTTCGATAGAGAAGGGAAGAGGGGTGTCTCCGCGGTAGAGAAGGAAAGAGGGGTGTCTCCGCGGTACAGAAGGGAAGAGGGGTGTCACCGCAGTAGTTTTGGAAAAGGGGTGTCTCCGCGGTAGAGAAGGGAAGAGGGGTGTCTCCGCGGTAGAGAAGGGAAGAGGTTTTTCTCTGCGGAAGAGAAGGGAAAAGGGGTGTCACCGCGGTATAGAAGGGAAGAGAGGTGTCTCTGCGGTAGAAAGGGATGACGGGTGTCACCGCGGTAGAGTATGGAAAAGGGGTGTCTCCACGGTAGAGAAGGGAGGAGGGGTGTTACTGCGGTAGAGAAGGGAAGAGGGGTGTCTCCGCGGTAGAGAAGGGAAGAGGGCTGTCACCGCGGTAGAGAAAGGAAGAGGGGTGTCTCCACGGTAGAGAAGGGAAGATGTTTGTCTCTGCGGTAGAGAAGGGAAGAGGGGTGTCACCGCGTTAGAGAAGGGAAGAGGGGAGTCACCGCGGTAGAGAAGGGAAGAGGGGTGTCTCCGCGGTAGAGAAGGGAAGAGGGGTGTCACCGCGGTAGAGAAGGAAGAGGGGTGTCTCTGCCATAGAGAAGGGAAGAGGGGTGTCTCCGCAGTAGAGAAGGGAAGAGGGGTGTCTCCGCGGTAGAGAAGGGAAGAGGGGTGTCTCCGCGGTAGAGAAGGAAAGAGGGGTGTCACCGCGGTAGAGTATGGAAGAGGGGTGTCTCCGCGGTAGAGAAGGGAATAGGGGTGTCCCTGCGGTAGAGAAGGGAAGAGGGGTGTCTCCGCGGTAGAGAAGGGAAGAGGGGTGTCACAGCGGTAGAGTATGGAAGAGGGGTGTCTCCGCGGTAGAGAAACGAAGAGGGGTGTCTCTGCGGTAGAGAAGGGAAGAGGGGTGTCTCCGTGGTAGAGAAGGGAAGAGGGGTGTCACCATGGTAGAGTATGGAAGAGGGGTGTCTCCGCGGTAGAGAAGGGAAGAGGGGTGTCTGCGGTAGAGAAGGAAAGAGGGGTGTCTCCACGGTAGAGAAGGGAAGAGGTTTGTCTCTGCGGTAGAGAAGGTTACAGGGGTGTCACCGCGGTAGAAAAGGAAAGAGGGGTGTCTCTGCAGTAGAAAAGGAAGAGGGGTGTCACCGCGGTAGAGTATGGAAGAGGGGTGTCTCCGCGGTAGAGAAGGGAAAAGGGGTGTCCCTGCGGTAGAGAAGGGAAGAGGGGTGTCTCCGCGGTAGAGAAGGGAAGAGGGGTGTCACAGCGGTAGAGTATGGAAGAGGGGTGTCTCCGCGGTAGAGAAACGAAGAGGGGTGTCTCTGCGGTAGAGAAGGGAAGAGGGGTGTCTCCGTGGTAGAGAAGGGAAGAGGGGTGTCACCATGGTAGAGTATGGAAGAGGGGTGTCTCCGCGGTAGAGAAGGGAAGAGGGGTGTCTGCGGTAGAGAAGGAAAGAGGGGTGTCTCCGCGGTAGAGAAGGAAAGAGGGATGTCACCGCGGCAGAGTATGGAAGAGGGGTGTCTCCGCGGTAGAGAAGGAAAGAGGGGTGTCTCTGCGGTAGAGAAGGGAAGAGAGGTGTCTCTGCGGTAGAGAAGGAAAGAGGGGTGTCTCCACGCTAGAGAAGAGAAGAAGGGTGTCTCTGTGGTAGAGAAGGTTAGAGGGGTGTCTCCACGGTAGAGAAGGGAAGAGGTTTGTCTCTGCGGTAGAGAAGGTAACAGGGGTGTCACCGCGGTAGAAAAGGAAAGAGGGGTGTCTCTGCAGTAGAAAAGGAAGAGGGGTGTCACAGCGGTAGAGTATGGAAGAGGGGTGTCTCTTTGGTAGAGAAGGGAAGAGGGTTGTCTCTGCGGTAGAGAAGGGAAGAGGGGTGTCTCCCCGGTAGAGAAGGGAAGAGGGGTGTCTCTGCAGTAGAAAAGGAAGAGGGGTGTCACCGCGGTAGAGTATGGAAGAGGGGTGTCTCCTTGGTAGAGAAGGGAAGAGGGGTGTCTCTGCGGTAGAGAAGGGAAGAGGGGTGTCTCCGCGGTTGAGAAGGGAAGAGGAGTGTCTCTGCGGTAGAGAAGGGAAGAGGGGTGTCTCCGCGGTAGAGAAGGTAAGAGAGGTGTCCCAGCGGTAGAGAAGGGAAGAGGGGTGTCTCTCCGGTAGAGAAGGAAAGAGGGGTGTCTCCACGGTAGAGAAGAGAAGAAGGGTGTCTCTGTGGTAGAGAAGGTTAGAGGGGTGTCTCCACGGTATAGAAGGGAAGAGGTTTGTCTCTGCGGTAGAGAAGGGAAATGGTTTGTCTCTGCGGTAGAGAAAGGAAAAGGGGTGTCTCCACGGTAGAGAAGGGAAGAGGGGTGTCTCCGCGGTAGAAAGGGAAGAGGGGTGTCTCCGCGGTAGAGAAGGGAAGAGGGGTGTCTCCGCGGTAGAGAAGGGAAGAGGGCTGTCACCGCGGTAGAGAAAGGAAGAGGGGTGTCTCAGCGGTAGAGAAGGGAAGAGGGGTGTCACCGCGGTAGAGAAGGGAAGAGGGGTATAACCGCGGTAGAGAAGGAAAGAGAAGTGTCTCCGCGGTAGAGAATGGAAGAGGGGTGTTTTCAAGGTAGAGAAGGGAAGAGGGGTGTCACCACGGTAGAGAAGGGAAGAGGGGTGTCACCGCGGTATAAAATGGAAGAGGGGTGTCTCTGCGGTAGAGAAGGGAAGAGGGGTGTCTCCACGGTAGAGAAGGGAAGAGGGGTGTCTCCGCGGTAGAGAAAAGAAGAGGTTTGTAGCTGCTATAGAGAAGCGAAGAGGTGTGTCTCCGCGGTAGAGAAGGGAAGAGGATTGTCTCTGCGGTAGAGAAGGGAAAGGGGTGTCACCGCGGTAGAGAAGGGAAGAGGGGTGTCCCTGCGGTAGAGAAGGGAAGAGGGGTGTCTCTGCCGTAAAGAAGGGAAGAAGGGTGTCTCCGCGGTAGAGTATGGAAGAGGGGTGTATCCGCGGTAGAGAAGGGAAGAGGGGTGTCTCTGCGGTAGAGAAGGGAAGAGGGGTGTCTCTGCGGTAGAGAAGGAAAGAGGGGTGTCTCCGCGGTAGAGAAGGGAAGAGGGGTGTCTCTGCGGTAGAGAAGGAAAGAGAGAGGTGTCGCCGCGGTAGAGAAGGGAAGAGGGTGTCTCCGCGGTAGAGAAGGGAAGAGGGGTGTCTCTGCCGTAGAGAAGGGAAGAGGGGTGTCTCCGCGGTAGAGTATATAAGAGGGTTGTCTCCGCGGTAGAAAAGGGAAAAGGGGTGTCTCTGCGGTAGAGAAGGGAAAAGAGGTGTCACCGCGGTAGAAAAGGGAAGAGGGGTGTCTTCGCGGTTGAGAAGGGAAAGGGGTGTCTCTGCGGTAGAGAAGGGAAGAGGGTATCACCGCAGTAGAGAAGAGAAGAGGGGTGTCACCGCGGTAGAGAAGGGAAGAGAGGTGTCTCCGCGGTAGAGAAGGGAAGAGGGGTGTCTCCGCGGTAGAGAAGGGAAGAGGGTGTCTCCGCGGTAGAGAGGGGAAGAGGGGTGTCTCTTCCGTAGAGAAGGGAAGAAAGGTGTCTCCGCGGTAGAATATAGAAGAAAGGTGTCTCCGCGGTAGAAAAGGGAAGAGGGGTGTTTCTTCGATAGAGAAGGGAAGAGGGGTGTCTCCACGGTACAGAAGGGAAAAGGGGTGTCACCGCAGTAGTTTTGGAAGAGAGGTGTGTCCGCGGTAGAGAAGGGAAGAGGGGTGTCTCCGCGGTAGAGAAGGGAAGAGGTTTTTCTCTGCGGAAGAGAAGGGAAGAGGGGTGTCACCGCGGTAGAGAAGGGAAGAGGGGTGTCTCTGCGGTAGAAAGGGATGAGGGGTGTCACCGCGGTAGAGTATGGAAAAGGGGTGTCTCCGCGGTAGAAAAGGGAGGAGGGGTGTCACTGCGGTAGAGAAGGGAAGAGGGGTGTCTCCGCGGTAGAGAAGGGAAGAGGGGTGTCTCTGCGGTAGAGAAGGGAAGAAGGGTGTCTCAACGGTAGAGAAGGGAAGAGGTTTGTCTCTGCGGTAGAGAAGGGAAGAGGGGCAACACCGCGTTATAGAAGGGAAGAGGGGAGTCACCGCGGTAGAGAAGGGAAGAGGGGTGTCTCCGCGGTAGAGAAAGGAAGAGGGGTGTCACCGCGGTAGAGAAGAGAAGAGGGGTGTCACCGCGGTAGAGAAGGAAGAGGGGTGTCTCTGCCATAGAGAAGGGAAGAGCGGTGTCTCCGCGGTAGAGAAGGGAAGAGGGGTGTCTCCGCGGTAGAGAAGGGAAGAGGGGTGTCTCCGCGGTAGAGAAGGAAGAGGGGTGTCTCTGCCATAGAGAAGGGAAGAGCGGTGTCTCCGCGGTAGAGAAGGGAAGAGGGGTGTCTCCGCGGTAGAGAAGGGAAGAGGGGTGTCTCCGCGGTAGAGAAGGGAAGAGGGGTGTCACCGCGGTAGAGTATGGAAGAGGGGTGTCTCAGCGGTAGAGAAGGGAAGAGGGGTGTCCCTGCGGTAGAGAAGGGAAGAGGGGTGTCTCCGCGGTAGAGAAGGGAAGAGGGGTGTTACCGCGGTAGAGTATGGAAGAGGGGTGTCTCCGCGGTAGAGAAAAGAAGAGGGGTGTCTCTGCGGTAGAGAAGGGAAGAGGGGTGATTCCGTGGTAGAGAAGGGAAGAGGGGTTTCTCCGCGGTAGAGAAGGGAAGAGGGGTGTCCCTGCGGTAGAGAAGGGAAGAGGGGTGTCTCTGCGGTAGAGAAGGAAAAAGGGGTGTCTCCATAGTAGAGAAGAGAAGAAGGGTGTCTCTGTGGTAGAGAAGGTTAGAGGGGTGTCTCCACGGTATAGAAGGGAAGAGGTTTGTCTCTGCGGTAGAGAAGGGAAAAGGTGTTGTCTCTGCGGTAGAGAAGGGAAAAGGGGTGTCTCCACGGTAGAGAAGGAAAGAGGGGTGTCTCTGCGGTAGAAAGGGAAGAGGGATGTCTCCGTGATAGTGAAGGGAAGAGGGGTGTCTCCGCGGTAGAGAAGGGAAGAGGGGTGTCACGGCGGTAGAGAAAGGAAGAGGGGTGTCTCTGTGGTAGAGAAGGGAAGAGGGGTGTCACCGCGGTAGAGAAGGGAAGAGGGGTATCACCGCAGTAGAGAAGGAAAGAGAAGTGTCTCCGCGGTAGAGAATGGAAGAGGGGTGTTTTCAAGGTAGAGAAGGGAAGAGGGGTGTCACCATGGTAGAGAAGGGAAGAGGGGTGTCACCACGGTAGAAAAAGGAAGAGGGGTGTCTCTGCGGTAGAGAAGGGAAGAGGGGTGTCTCCACGGTAGAGAAGGGAAGAGGGGTGTCTCCGCGGTAGAGAAGGGAAGAGGTTTGTAGCTGCTATAGAGAAGCGAAGAGGTGTGTCTCCGCGGTAGAGAAGGGAAGAGGGGTGTCACCGCGGTAGAGTATGGAAGAAGGGTGTCTCCGCGGTAGAGAAGAGAAAAGGGGTGTCCCTGCGGTAGAGAAGGGAAGAGGGGTGTCTCCGCGGTAGAGAAGGGAAGAGGGCTGTCACCGCGGTAGATTATGGAAGAGGGGTGTCTCAGCGGTAGAGAAACGAAGAGGGGTGTCTCTGCGGTAGAGAAGGGAAGAGGGGTGTCTCCGTGGTAGAGAAGGGAAGAGGGGTGTCACCATGGTAGAGTATGGAAGAGGGGTGTCTCCGCGGTAGAGAAGGGAAGAGGGGTGTCTCTGCGGTAGAGAAGGAAAGAGGGGTGTCTCCGTGGTAGAGAAGGGAAGAGGGGTGTCACCGCGGTAGAGTATGGAAGAGGGGTGTCTCCGCGGTAGAGAAGGAAAGAGGGGTGTCTCTGCGGTAGAGAAGGGAAGAGAGGTGTCTCTGCGGTAGAGAAGGAAAGAGGGGTGTCTCCACGGTAGAGAAGAGAAGAAGGGTGTCTCTGTGGTAGAGAAGGTTAGAGGGGTGTCTCCACGGTAGAGAAGGGAAGAGGTTTGTCTCTGCGGTAGAGAAGGTAACAGGGGTGTCACCGCGGTAGAAAAGGGAAGAGGGGTGTCTCTGCAGTAGAAAAGGAAGAGGGGTGTCACCGCGGTAGAGTATGGAAGAGGGGTGTCTCCTTGGAAGAGAAGGGAAGAGGGGTGTCTCTGCGGTAGAGAAGGGAAGAGGGGTGTCTCCCCCGTAGAGAAGGGAAGAGGGGTGTCTCTGCAGTAGAAAAGTAAGAGGGGTGTCACCGCGGTAGAGTATGGAAGGGGTGTCTCCTTGGTAGAGAAGGGAAGAGGGGTGTCTCTGCGGTAGAGAAGGGAAGAGGGGTGTCTCTGCGGTAGAGAAGGGAAGAGGGGTGTCTCCGCGGTAGAGAAGGGAAGAGGAGTGTCTCTGCGCTAGAGAAGGGAAGAGGGGTGTCTCCGCGGTAGAGAAGGGAAGAGAGGTGTCCCTGCGGTAGAGAAGGGAAGAGAGGTGTCTCTGCGGTAGAGAAGGAAAGAGGGGTGTCTCCACGGTAGAGAAGAGAAGAAGGGTGTCTCTGTGGTAGAGAAGGTTAGAGGGGTGTCTCCACGGTAGAGAAGGGAAGAGGTTTGTCTCTGCGGTAGAGAAGGTAACAGGGGTGTCTCCGCGGTAGAAAAGGGAAGAGGGGTGTCTCTGCAGTAGAAAAGGAAGAGGGGTGTCACCGCGGTAGAGTATGGAAGAGGGGTGTCTCCTTGGTAGAGAAGGGAAGAGGGGTGTCTCTGCGGTAGAGAAGGGAAGAGGGGTGTCTCCCTGGTAGAGAAGGGAAGAGGGGTGTCTCTGCAGTAGAAAAGGAAGAGGGGTGTCATCGCGGTAGAGTATGGAAGAGGGGTGTCTCTGTGGTAGAGAAGGAAAGAGAGAGGTGTCTCCGCGGTAGAGAAGGGAAGAGGGTGTCTCCGCGGTAGAGAAGGGAAGAGGGGTGTCTCTGCCGTAGAGAAGGGAAGAGGGGTGTCTCCGCGGTAGAGTATGGAAGAGGGGTGTCTCCGCGGTAGAGAAGGGAAGAGGGGTGTCTCTGCGGTAGAGACGAGAAAAGGGGTGTCACCGCGGTAGAGAAGGGAAGAGGGGTGTCTTCGCGGTAGAGAAGGGAAAGGGGTGTCTCTGCGGTAGAGAAGGAAGAGGGTATCACCGCGGTAGAGAAGAGATGAGGGGTGTCACCGCGGTAGAGAAGGGTAGATAGGTGTCTCCGCGGTAGAGAAGGGAAGAGGGGTGTCTCTGCGGTAGAGAAGGGAAGAGGGTGTCTCCGCAGTAGAGAAGGGAAGAGGGGTGTCTCTGCCGTAGAGAAGGGAAGAGGGGTGTCTCCGCGGTAGAATATAGAAGAAAGGTGTCTCCGCCGTAGAAAAGGGTAGAGGGGTGTTTCTTCGATAGAGAAGGTAAGAGGGGTGTCTCCGCGGTAGAGAAGGGAAGAGGGGTGTCTCCGCGGTACAGAAGGGAAGAGGGGTGTCACCGCAGTAGTTTTGGAAGGGGGGTGTCTCCGCGGTAGAGAAGGGAAGAGGGGTGTCTCCGCGGTAGAGAAGGGAAGAGGTTTTTCTCTGCGGAAGAGAAGGGAAAAGGGGTGTCACCGCGGTATAGAAGGGAAGAGAGGTGTCTCTGCGGTAGAAAGGGATGACGGGTGTCACCGCGGTAGAGTATGGAAAAGGGGGTGTCTCCACGGTAGAGAAGGGAGGAGGGGTGTTACTGCGGTAGAGAAGGGAAGAGGGGTGTCTACGCGGTAGAGAAGGGAAGAGGGGTGTCTCTGCGGTAGAGAAGGGAAGAGGGGTGTCTCCACGGTAGAGAAGGGAAGAGGTTTGTCTCTGCGGTAGAGAAGGGAAGAGGGGTGTCACCGCGTTAGAGAAGGGAAGAGGGGAGTCACCGCGGTAGAGAAGGGAAGAGGGGTGTCTCCGCGGTAGAGAAGGGTAGAGGGGTGTCACCGCGGTAGAGAAGGAAGAGGGGTGTCTCTGCCATAGAGAAGGGAAGAGGGGTGTCTCCGCAGAAGAGAAGGGAAGAGGGGTGTCTCCGCGGTAGAGAAGGGAAGAGGGGTGTCTCCGCGGTAGAGAAGGGAAGAGGGGTGTCACCGCGGTAGAGTATGGAAGAGGGGTGTCTCCGCGGTAGAGAAGGGAAAAGGGGTGTCCCTGCGGTAGAGAAGGGAAGAGGGGTGTCTCCGCGGTAGAGAAGGGAAGAGGGGTGTCACAGCGGTAGAGTATGGAAGAGGGGTGTCTCCGCGGTAGAGAAACGAAGAGGGGTGTCTCTGCGGTAGAGAAGGGAAGAGGGGTGTCTCCGTGGTAGAGAAGGGAAGAGGGGTGTCACCATGGTAGAGTATGGAAGAGGGGTGTCTCCGCGGTAGAGAAGGGAAGAGGGGTGTCTGCGGTAGAGAAGGAAAGAGGGGTGTCTCCGCGGTAGAGAAGGGAAGAGGGATGTCACCGCGGCAGAGTATGGAAGAGGGGTGTCTCCGCGGTAGAGAAGGAAAGAGGGGTGTCTCTGCGGTAGAGAAGGGAAGAGAGGTGTCTCTGCGGTAGAGAAGGAAAGAGGGGTGTCTCCACGGTAGAGAAGAGAAGAAGGGTGTCTCTGTGGTAGAGAAGGTTAGAGGGGTGTCTCCACGGTAGAGAAGGGAAGAGGTTTGTCTCTGCGGTAGAGAAGGTAACAGGGGTGTCACCGCGGTAGAAAAGGAAAGAGGGGTGTCTCTGCAGTAGAAAAGGAAGAGGGGTGTCACCGCGGTAGAGTATGGAAGAGGGGTGTCTCTTTGGTAAAGAAGGGAAGAGGGGTGTCTCTGCGGTAGAGAAGGGAAGAGGGGTGTCTCCCCGGTAGAGAAGGGAAGAGGGGTGTCTCTGCAGTAGAAAAGGAAGAGGGGTGTCACCGCGGTAGAGTATGGAAGAGGGGTGTCTCCTTGGTAGAGAAGGGAAGAGGGGTGTCTCTGCGGTAGAGAAGGGAAGAGGGGTGTCTCCGCGGTTGAGAAGGGAAGAGGAGTGTCTCTGCGGTAGAGAAGGGAAGAGGGGTGTCTCCGCGGTAGAGAAGGTAAGAGAGGTGTCCCAGCGGTAGAGAAGGGAAGAGGGGTGTCTCTCCGGTAGAGAAGGAAAGAGGGGTGTCTCCACGGTAGAGAAGAGAAGAAGGGTGTCTCTGTGGTAGAGAAGGTTAGAGGGGTGTCTCCACGGTATAGAAGGGAAGAGGTTTGTCTCTGCGGTAGAGAAGGGAAATGGTTTGTCTCTGCGGTAGAGAAAGGAAAAGGGGTGTCTCCACGGTAGAGAAGGGAAGAGGGGTGTCTCCGCGGTAGAAAGGGAAGAGGGGTGTCTCCGCGGTAGAGAAGGGAAGAGGGGTGTCTCCGCGGTAGAGAAGGGAAGAGGGCTGTCACCGCGGTAGAGAAAGGAAGAGGGGTGTCTCAGCGGTAGAGAAGGGAAGAGGGGTGTCACCGCGGTAGAGAAGGGAAGATGGGTATCACCGCGGTAGAGAAGGAAAGAGAAGTGTCTCCGCGGTAGAGAATGGAAGAGGGGTGTTTTCAAGGTAGAGAAGGGAAGAGGGGTGTCACCACGGTAGAGAAGGGAAGAGGGGTGTCACCGCGGTATAAAATGGAAGAGGGGTGTCTCTGCGGTAGAGAAGGGAAGAGGGGTGTCTCCACGGTAGAGAAGGGAAGAGGGGTGTCTCCGCGGTAGAGAAGAGAAGAGGTTTGTAGCTGCTATAGAGAAGCGAAGAGGTGTGTCTCCGCGGTAGAGAAGGGAAGAGGATTGTCTCTGCGGTAGAGAAGGGAAAGGGGTGTCACCGCGGTAGAGAAGGGAAGAGGGGTGTCCCTGCGGTAGAGAAGGGAAGAGGGGTGTCTCTGCCGTAAAGAAGGGAAGAAGGGTGTCTCCGCGGTAGAGTATGGAAGAGGGGTGTCTCCGCGGTAGAGAAGGGAAGAGGGGTGTCTCTGCGGTAGAGAAGGGAAGAGGGGTGTCTCTGCGGTAGAGAAGGAAAGAGGGGTGTCTCCGCGGTAGAGAAGGGAAGAGGGGTGTCTCTGCGGTAGAGAAGGAAAGAGAGAGGTGTCGCCGCGGTAGAGAAGGGAAGAGGGTGTCTCCGCGGTAGAGAAGGGAAGAGGGGTGTCTCTGCCGTAGAGAAGGGAAGAGGGGTGTCTCCGCGGTAGAGTATATAAGAGGGGTGTCTCCGCGGTAGAAAAGGGAAGAGGGGTGTCTCTGCGGTAGAGAAGGGAAAAGGGGTGTCACCGCGGTAGAAAAGGGAAGAGAGGTGTCTTCGCGGTTGAGAAGGGAAAGGGGTGTCTCTGCGGTAGAGAAGGGAAGAGGGTATCACCGTAGTAGAGAAGAGAAGAGGGGTGTCACCGCGGTAGAGAAGGGAAGAGAGGTGTCTCCGCGGTAGAGAAGGGAAGAGGGGTGTCTTCGCGGTAGAGAAGGGAAGAGGGTGTCTCCGCGGTAGAGAGGGGAAGAGGGGTGTCTCTTCCGTAGAGAAGGGAAGAAAGGTGTCTCCGCGGTAGAATATAGAAGAAAGGTGTCTCCGCGGTAGAAAAGGGAAGAGGGGTGTTTTTTCGATAGAGAAGGGAAGAGGTGTGTCTCTACGGTACAGAAGGGAAGAGGGGTGTCACCGCAGTAGTTTTGGAAGAGAGGTGTATCCGCGGTAGAGAAGGGAAGAGGGGTGTCTCCGCGGTAGAGAAGGGAAGAGGGGTGTCTCCGCGGTAGAGAAGGGAAGAGGGGTGTCACCGCGGTAGAGAAGAGAAGAGGGGTGTCACCGCGGTAGAGAAGGAAGAGGGGTGTCTCTGCCATAGAGAAGGGAAGAGCGGTGTCTCCGCGGTAGAGAAGGGAAGAGGGGTGTCTCCGCGGTAGAGAAGGGAAGAGGGGTGTCTCCGCGGTAGAAAAGGGAGGAGGGGTGTCACTGCGGTAGAGAAGGGAAGAGGGGTGTCTCCGCGGTAGAGAAGGGAAGAGGGGTGTCTCTGCGGTAGAGAAGGGAAGAAGGGTGTCTCAACGGTAGAGAAGGGAAGAGGTTTGTCTCTGCGGTAGAGAAGGGAAGAGGGGCAACACCGCGTTATAGAAGGGAAGAGGGGAGTCACCGCGGTAGAGAAGGGAAGAGGGGTGTCTCCGCGGTAGAGAAGGGAAGAGGGGTGTCACCGCGGTAGAGAAGAGAAGAGGGGTGTCACCGCGGTAGAGAAGGAAGAGGGGTGTCTCTGCCATAGAGAAGGGAAGAGCGGTGTCTCCGCGGTAGAGAAGGGAAGAGGGGTGTCTCCGCGGTAGAGAAGGGAAGAGGGGTGTCTCCGCGGTAGAGAAGGGAAGAGGGGTGTCACCGCGGTAGAGTATGGAAGAGGGGTGTCTCAGCGGTAGAGAAGGGAAGAGGGGTGTCCCTGCGGTAGAGAAGGGAAGAGGGGTGTCTCCGCGGTAGAGAAGGGAAGAGGGGTGTTACCGCGGTAGAGTATGGAAGAGGGGTGTCTCCGCGGTAGAGAAAAGAAGAGGGGTGTCTCTGCGGTAGAGAAGGGAAGAGGGGTGATTCCGTGGTAGAGAAGGGAAGAGGGGTGTCACCACGGTAGAGTATGGAAGGGGGGTGTCTCCGCGGTAGAGAAGGGAAGAGGGGTGTCTCTGCGGTAGAGAAGGAAAGAGGGGTGTCTCAGCGGTAGAGAAGGGAAGAGGGGTGTCACCGCGGTAGAGTATGGAAGAGGGGTGTCTCCGCGGTAGAGAAGGTAAGAGGGGTGTCTGTGCGGTAGAGAAGGGAAGAGGGGAGTATCCGCGGTAGAGAAGGGAAGAGGGGTGTCACTGCGGTAGAGTATGGAAGAAGGGTGTATCCGCGGTAGAGAAGGGAAGAGGGGTGTCTCTGCGGTAGAGAAGGAAAGAGGGGTGTCTCCACGGTAGAGAAGAGAAGAAGGGTGTCTCTGTGGTAGAGAAGGTTAGAGGGGTGTCTCCACGGTAGAGAAGGGAAGAGGTTTGTCTCTGCGGTAGAGAAGGGAACAGGGGTGCCACCGCGGTAGAAAAGGGAAGAGGGGTGTCTCTGCAGTAGAAAAGGAAGAGGGGTGTCACCGCGGTAGAGTATGGAAGAGGGGTGTCTCCTTGGTAGAGAAGGGAAGAGGGGTGTCTCTGCGGTAGAGAAGGGAAGAGGGGTGTCTCCCCGGTAGAGAAGGGAAGAGGGGTGTCTCTGCAGTAGAAAAGGAAGAGGGGTGTCACCGCGGTAGAGTATGGAAGAGGGGTGTCTCCTTGGTAGAGAAGGGAAGAGGGGTGTCTCTGCGGTAGAGAAGGGAAGAGGGGTGTCTCCGAGGTAGAGAAGGGAAGAGGAGTGTCTCTGCGGTAGAGAAGGGAAGAGGGGTGTCTCCGCGGTAGAGAAGGGAAGAGGGGTGTCCCTGCGGTAGAGAAGGGAAGAGGGGTGTCTCTGCGGTAGAGAAGGAAAAAGGGGTGTCTCCATAGTAGAGAAGAGAAGAAGGGTGTCTCTGTGGTAGAGAAGGTTAGAGGGGTGTCTCCACGGTATAGAAGGGAAGAGGTTTGTCTCTGCGGTAGAGAAGGGAAAAGGTGTTGTCTCTGCGGTAGAGAAGGGAAAAGGGGTGTCTCCACGGTAGAGAAGGAAAGAGGGGTGTCTCTGCGGTAGAAAGGGAAGAGGGATGTCTCCGTGGTAGTGAAGGGAAGAGGGGTGTCTCCGCGGTAGAGAAGGGAAGAGGGGTGTCACGGCGGTAGAGAAAGGAAGAGGGGTGTCTCTGTGGTATAGAAGGGAAGAGGGGTGTCACCGCGGTAGAGAAGGGAAAGGGGTATCACCGCGGTAGAGAAGGAAAGAGAAGTGTCTCCGCGGTAGAGAATGGAAGAGGGGTGTTTTCAAGGTAGAGAAGGGAAGAGGGGTGTCACCATGGTAGAGAAGGGAAGAGGGGTGTCACCGCGGTAGAAAAAGGAAGAGGGGTGTCTCTGCGGTAGAGAAGGGAAGAGGGGTGTCTCCACGGTAGAGTATGGAAGGGGGGTGTCTCCGCGGTAGAGAAGGGAAGAGGGGTGTCTCTGCGGTAGAGAAGGAAAGAGGGGTGTCTCAGCGGTAGAGAAGGGAAGAGGGGTGTCACCGCGGTAGAGTATGGAAGAGGGGTGTCTCCGCGGTAGAGAAGAGAAAAGGGGTGTCCCTGCGGTAGAGAAGGGAAGAGGGGTGTCTCCGCGGTAGAGAAGGGAAGAGGGGTGTCACCGCGGTAGATTATGGAAGAGGGGTGTCTCAGCGGTAGAGAAACGAAGAGGGGTGTCTCTGCGGTAGAGAAGGGAAGAGGGGTGTCTCCGTGGTAGAGAAGGGAAGAGGGGTGTCACCATGGTAGAGTATGGAAGAGGGGTGTCTCCGCGGTAGAGAAGGGAAGAGGGGTGTCTCTGCGGTAGAGAAGGAAAGAGGGGTGTCTCCGCGGTAGAGAAGGGAAGAGGGGTGTCACCGCGGTAGAGTATGGAAGAGGGGTGTCTCCGCAGTAGAGAAGGAAAGAGGGGTGTCTCTGCGGTAGAGAAGGGAAGAGAGGTGTCTCTGCGGTAGAGAAGGAAAGAGGGGTGTCTCCACGGTAGAGAAGAGAAGAAGGATGTCTCTGTGGTAGAGAAGGTTAGAGGGGTGTCTCCACGGTAGAGAAGGGAAGAGGTTTGTCTCTGCGGTAGAGAAGGTAACAGGGGTGTCACCGCGGTAGAAAAGGGAAGAGGGGTGTCTCTGCAGTAGAAAAGGAAGAGGTGTGTCACCGCGGTAGAGTATGGAAGAGGGGTGTCTCCTTGGTAGAGAAGGGAAGAGGGGTGTCTCTGCGGTAGAGAAGGGAAGAGGGGTGTCTCCCCGGTAGAGAAGGGAAGAGGGGTGTCTCTGCAGTAGAAAAGTAAGAGGGGTGTCACCGCGGTAGAGTATGGAAGGGGTGTCTCCTTGGTAGAGAAGGGAAGAGGGGTGTCTCTGCGGTAGAGAAGGGAAGAGGGGTGTCTCTGCGGTAGAGAAGGGAAGAGGGGTGTCTCCGCGGTAGAGAAGGGAAGAGGAGTGTCTCTGCGCTAGAGAAGGGAAGAGGGGTGTCTCCGCGGTAGAGAAGGGAAGAGAGGTGTCCCTGCGGTAGAGAAGGGAAGAGAGGTGTCTCTGCGGTAGAGAAGGGAAGAGGGGTGTCTCCGCAGTAGAAAAGGAAGAGGGGTGTCACCGCGGTAGAGTATGGAAGAGGGGTGTCTCCTTGGTAGAGAAGGGAAGAGGGGTGTCTCTGCGGTAGAGAAGGGAAGAGGGGTGTCTCCCCGGTAGAGAAGGGAAGAGGGGTGTCTCTGCAGTAGAAAAGTAAGAGGGGTGTCACCGCGGTAGAGTATGGAAGGGGTGTCTCCTTGGTAGAGAAGGGAAGAGGGGTGTCTCTGCGGTAGAGAAGGGAAGAGGGGTGTCTCTGCGGTAGAGAAGGGAAGAGGGGTGTCTCTGCGGTAGAGAAGGGAAGAGGAGTGTCTCTGCGCTAGAGAAGGGAAGAGGGGTGTCTCCGCGGTAGAGAAGGGAAGAGAGGTGTCCCTGCGGTAGAGAAGGGAAGAGGGGTGTCTCTCCGGTAGAGAAGGAAAGAGGGGTGTCTCCACGGTAGAGAAGAGAAGAAGGGTGTCTCTGTGGTAGAGAAGGTTAGAGGGGTGTCTCCACGGTATAGAAGGGAAGAGGTTTGTCTCTGCGGTAGAGAAGGGAAAAGGTTTGTCTCTGCGGTAGAGAAGGGAAAAGGGGTGTCTCCACGGTAGAGAAGGGAAGAGGGGTGTCTCTGCGGTAGAAAGGGAAGAGGGGTGTCTCCGCGGTAGAGAAGGGAAGAGGGGTGTCTCCGCGGTAGAGAAGGGAAGAGGGGTGTCACCGCGGTAGAGAAAGGAAGAGGGGTGTCTCTGTGGTAGAGAAGGGAAGAGGGGTGTCACCGCGGTAGAGAAGGGAAGAGGGGTATTACCGCGGTAGAGAAGGAAAGAGAAGTGTCTCCGCGGTAGAGAATGGAAGAGGGGTGTTTTCAAGGTAGAGAAGGGAAGAGGGGTGTCACCACGGTAGAGAAGGGAAGAGGGGTGTCACCGCGGTAGAAAATGGAAGAGGGGTGTCTCTGCGGTAGAGAAGGGAAGAGGGGTGTCTCCACGGTAGAGAAGGGAAGAGGGGTGTCTCCGCGGTAGAGAAAAGAAGAGGTTTGTAGCTGCTATAGAGAAGCGAAGAGGTGTGTCTCCGCGGTAGAGAAGGGAAGAGGATTGTCTCTGCTGTAGAGAAGGGAAAGGGGTGTCACCGCGGTAGAGAAGGGAAGAGGGGTGTCGCTGCGGTAGAGAAGGGAAGAGGGGTGTCTCTGCCGTAAAGAAGGGAAGAAGGGTGTCTCCGCAGTAGAGTATGGAAGAGGGGTGTCTCCGCGGTAGAGAAGGGAAGAGGAGTATCTCTGCGGTAGAGAAGGGAAGAGGGGTGTCTCTGCGGTAGAGAAGGAAAGAGGGGTGTCTCAGCGGAAGAGAAGGGAAGAGGGGTGTCTCTGCGGTAGAGAAGGAAAGAGAGAGGTGTCGCCGCGGTAGAGAAGGGAAGAGGATGTCTCCGCGGTAGAGAAGGGAAGAGGGGTGTCTCTACCGTAGAGAAGGGAAGAGAAGTGTCTCCGCGTTAGAGTATGGAAGAGGGGTGTCTCCGCGGTAGAGAAGGGAAGAGGGGTGTCTCTGCGGTAGAGAAGGGAAAAGGGGTGTCACCGCGGTAGAGAAGTGAAGAGGGGTGTCTTTGCGGTAGAGAAGGGAAAGGGGTGTCTCTGCGGTAGAGAAGGGAAAAGGGTATCACCGCAGTAGAGAAGAGAAGAGGGGTGTCACCGCGGTAGAGAAGGGAAGAGAGGTGTCTCCGCGGTAGAGAAGGGAAGAGGGGTGTCTCCGCGGTAGAGAAGGGAAGAGGGTGTCTCCGCGGTAGAGAAGGGAAGAGGGGTGTCTCTTCCGTAGATAAGGGAAGAGGGGTGTCTCCGCGGTAGAATATAAAAGAAAGGTGTCTCCGCAGTAGAAAAGGGAAGAGGGGTGTTTCTTCGATAGAGAAGGGAAGAGGGGTGTCTCCGCGGTAGAGAAGGGAAGAGGGGTGTCTCCGCGGTACAGATGGGAAGAGGGGTGTCACCGCAGTAGTTTTGGAAGAGGGGTGTCTCCGCGGTAGAGAAGGGAAGAGGGGTGTCTCCGCGGTAGAGAAGGGAAGAGGTTTTTCTCTGCGTAAGAGAAGGGAAGAGGGGTGTCACCTTGGTAGAGAAGGGAAGAGGGGTGTCTCTGCGGTAGAAAGGGATGAGGGGTGTCACCGCGGTAGAGTATGGAAAAGGGGTGTCTCCGGGGTAGAGAAGGGAGTAGGGGTGTCACTGCGGTAGAGAAGGGAAGAGGGGTGTCTCCGCGGTAGAGAAGGGAAGAGGGGTGTCTCTGCGGTAGAGAAGGGAAGAGGGGTGTCTCCACGGTAGAGAAGGGAAGAGGTTTGTCTCTGCGGTAGAGAAGGGAAGAGGGGCGTCACCGCGTTAGAGAAGGGAAGAGGGGAGTCACCGCGGTAGAGAAGGGAGGAGGGGTGTCTCCGCGTTAGAGAAGGGAAGAGGGGTGTCACCGCGGTAGAGAAGAGAAGAGGGGTGTCACCGTGGTAGAGAAGGAAGAGGGGTGTCTCTGCCATAGAGAAGGGAAGAGGGGTGTCTCCGCGGTAGAGAAGGGAAGAGTGGTGTCTCCGCGGTAGAGGGAAGAGGGGTGTCTCCGCGGTAGAGAAGGGAAGAGGGGTGTCACCGCGGTAGAGTATGGAAGAGGGGTGTCTCAGCGGTAGAGAAGGGAAGAGGGGTGTCCCTGCGGTAGAGAAGGGAAGAGGGGTGTCTCCACGGTAGAGAAGGGAAGAGGGGTGTCACCGCGGTAGAGTATGGAAGAGGGGTGTCTCCGCGGTAGAGAAACGAAGAGGAATGTCTCTGCGGTAGAGAAGGAAAGAGGGGTGTTTCCGTGGTAGAGAAGGGAAGAGGGGTGTCACCACGGAAGAGTATGGAAGGGGGGTGTCTCCGCGGTAGAGAAGGGAAGAGGGGTGTCTCTGCGGTAGAGAAGGAAAGAGGGGTGTCTCCGCGGTAGAGAAGGGAAGAGGGGTGTCACCGCGGTAGAGTATGGAAGAGGGGTGTCTCCGCGGTAGAGAAGGAAAGAGGGGTGTCTCTGCGGTAGAGAAGGGAAGAGGGGTGTATCCGCGGTAGAGAAGGGAAGAGGGGTGTCACTGCGGTAGAGTATGGAAGAAGGGTGTATCCGCAGTAGAGAAGGTAAGAGGGGTGTCTCCGCGGCAGAGAAGGGAAGAGGGGTGTCTCTGCGGTAGAGAAGGAAAGAGGGGTGTCTCTACCGTAGAGAAGAGAAGAAGGGTGTCTCTGTGGTAGAGAAGGTTAGAGGGGTGTCTCCACGATAGAGAAGGGAAGAGGTTTGTCTCTGCGGTAGAGAAGTGAACAGGGGTGTCACTGCGGTAGAAAAGGGAAGAGGGGTGTCTCTGCAGTAGAAAAGGAAGAGGGGTGTCACCGCGGTAGAGTATGGAAGAGGGGTGTCTCCTTGGTAGAGAAGAGAAGAGGGGTGTCTCTGCGGTAGAGAAGGGAAGAGGGGTGTCTCCCCGGTAGAGAAGGGAAGAGGGGTGTCTCTGCAGTAGAAAAGGAAGAGGGGTGTCACCGCGGTAGAGTATGGAAGAGGGGTGTCTCCTTGGTAGAGAAGGGAAGAGGGGTGTCTCTGCGGTAGAGAAGGGAAGAGGGGTGTCTCCGGGGTAGAGAAGGGAGTAGGGGTGTCACTGCGGTAGAGGGGAAGAGGGGTGTCTCTGCGGTAGAGAAGGGAAGAGGGGTGTCTCCGCGGTAGAGAAGGGAAGAGGGGTGTCCTTGCGGTAGTGAAGGGAAGAGGGGTGTCTCTGCGGTAGAGAAGGAAAGAGGGGTGTCTCCACGGTAGAGAAAAGAAGAAGGGTGTCTCTGTGGTAGAGAAGGTTAGAGGGGTGTTTCCACGGGATAAAAGGGAAGAGAAGTGTCTCCGTGGTAGAGAATGGAAGAGGGGTGTCACTGCGGTAGAAAAGGGAAGAGGGGTGTCTCCCCGGTAGAGAAGGGAAGAGGGGTGTCTCTGCAGTAGAAAAGGAAGAGGGGTGTCACCGCGGTAGAGTATGGAAGAGGGGTGTCTCCTTGGTAGAGAAGGGAAGAGGGGTGTCTCTGCGGTAGAGAAGGGAAGAGGGGTGTCTCCAGGGTAGAGAAGGGAGTAGGGGTGTCACTGCGGTAGAGAAGGGAAGAGGGGTGTCTCTGCGGTAGAGAAGGGAAGAGGGGTGTCTCCGCGGTAGAGAAGGGAAGAGGAGTGTCTCTGCGGTAGAGAAAGGAAGAGGGGTGTCTCCGCGGTAGAGAAGGGAAGAGGGGTGTCTCCGTGGTAGTGAAGGGAAGAGGGGTGTCTCCGCGGTAGAGAAGGGAAGAGGGGTGTCACCGCGGTAGAGAAAGGAAGAGGGGTGTCTCTGTGGTAGAGAAGGGAAGAGGGGTGTCACCGCAGTAGAGAAAGGAAGAGGGGTATCACCGCGGTAGAGAAGGAAAGAGAAGTGTCTCCGTGGTAGAGAATGGAAGAGGGGTGTTTTCAAGGTAGAGAAGGGAAGAAGGGTGTCTCTGTGGTAGAGAAGGTTAGAGGGGTGTCTCCACGGTAGAGAAGGGAAGAGGTTTGTCTCTGCGGTAGAGAAGGTAACAGGGGTGTCACCGCGGTAGAAAAGGAAAGAGGGGTGTCTCTGCAGTAGAAAAGGAAGAGGGGTGTCACAGCGGTAGAGTATGGAAGAGGGGTGTCTCTTTGGTAGAGAAGGGAAGAGGGTTGTCTCTGCGGTAGAGAAGGGAAGAGGGGTGTCTCCCCGGTAGAGAAGGGAAGAGGGGTGTCTCTGCAGTAGAAAAGGAAGAGGGGTGTCACCGCGGTAGAGTATGGAAGAGGGGTGTCTCCTTGGTAGAGAAGGGAAGAGGGGTGTCTCTGCGGTAGAGAAGGGAAGAGGGGTGTCTCCGCGGTTGAGAAGGGAAGAGGAGTGTCTCTGCGGTAGAGAAGGGAAGAGGGGTGTCTCCGCGGTAGAGAAGGTAAGAGAGGTGTCCCAGCGGTAGAGAAGGGAAGAGGGGTGTCTCTCCGGTAGAGAAGGAAAGAGGGGTGTCTCCACGGTAGAGAAGAGAAGAAGGGTGTCTCTGTGGTAGAGAAGGTTAGAGGGGTGTCTCCACGGTATAGAAGGGAAGAGGTTTGTCTCTGCGGTAGAGAAGGGAAATGGTTTGTCTCTGCGGTAGAGAAAGGAAAAGGGGTGTCTCCACGGTAGAGAAGGGAAGAGGGGTGTCTCCGCGGTAGAAAGGGAAGAGGGGTGTCTCCGCGGTAGAGAAGGGAAGAGGGGTGTCTCCGCGGTAGAGAAGGGAAGAGGGCTGTCACCGCGGTAGAGAAAGGAAGAGGGGTGTCTCAGCGGTAGAGAAGGGAAGAGGGGTGTCACCGCGGTAGAGAAGGGAAGAGGGGTATAACCGCGGTAGAGAAGGAAAGAGAAGTGTCTCCGCGGTAGAGAATGGAAGAGGGGTGTTTTCAAGGTAGAGAAGGGAAGAGGGGTGTCACCACGGTAGAGAAGGGAAGAGGGGTGTCACCGCGGTATAAAATGGAAGAGGGGTGTCTCTGCGGTAGAGAAGGGAAGAGGGGTGTCTCCACGGTAGAGAAGGGAAGAGGGGTGTCTCCGCGGTAGAGAAAAGAAGAGGTTTGTAGCTGCTATAGAGAAGCGAAGAGGTGTGTCTCCGCGGTAGAGAAGGGAAGAGGATTGTCTCTGCGGTAGAGAAGGGAAAGGGGTGTCACCGCGGTAGAGAAGGGAAGAGGGGTGTCCCTGCGGTAGAGAAGGGAAGAGGGGTGTCTCTGCCGTAAAGAAGGGAAGAAGGGTGTCTCCGCGGTAGAGTATGGAAGAGGGGTGTATCCGCGGTAGAGAAGGGAAGAGGGGTGTCTCTGCGGTAGAGAAGGGAAGAGGGGTGTCTCTGCGGTAGAGAAGGAAAGAGGGGTGTCTCCGCGGTAGAGAAGGGAAGAGGGGTGTCTCTGCGGTAGAGAAGGAAAGAGAGAGGTGTCGCCGCGGTAGAGAAGGGAAGAGGGTGTCTCCGCGGTAGAGAAGGGAAGAGGGGTGTCTCTGCCGTAGAGAAGGGAAGAGGGGTGTCTCCGCGGTAGAGTATATAAGAGGGTTGTCTCCGCGGTAGAAAAGGGAAAAGGGGTGTCTCTGCGGTAGAGAAGGGAAAAGAGGTGTCACCGCGGTAGAAAAGGGAAGAGGGGTGTCTTCGCGGTTGAGAAGGGAAAGGGGTGTCTCTGCGGTAGAGAAGGGAAGAGGGTATCACCGCAGTAGAGAAGAGAAGAGGGGTGTCACCGCGGTAGAGAAGGGAAGAGAGGTGTCTCCGCGGTAGAGAAGGGAAGAGGGGTGTCTCCGCGGTAGAGAAGGGAAGAGGGTGTCTCCGCGGTAGAGAGGGGAAGAGGGGTGTCTCTTCCGTAGAGAAGGGAAGAAAGGTGTCTCCGCGGTAGAATATAGAAGAAAGGTGTCTCCGCGGTAGAAAAGGGAAGAGGGGTGTTTCTTCGATAGAGAAGGGAAGAGGGGTGTCTCCACGGTACAGAAGGGAAAAGGGGTGTCACCGCAGTAGTTTTGGAAGAGAGGTGTGTCCGCGGTAGAGAAGGGAAGAGGGGTGTCTCCGCGGTAGAGAAGGGAAGAGGTTTTTCTCTGCGGAAGAGAAGGGAAGAGGGGTGTCACCGCGGTAGAGAAGGGAAGAGGGGTGTCTCTGCGGTAGAAAGGGATGAGGGGTGTCACCGCGGTAGAGTATGGAAAAGGGGTGTCTCCGCGGTAGAAAAGGGAGGAGGGGTGTCACTGCGGTAGAGAAGGGAAGAGGGGTGTCTCCGCGGTAGAGAAGGGAAGAGGGGTGTCTCTGCGGTAGAGAAGGGAAGAAGGGTGTCTCAACGGTAGAGAAGGGAAGAGGTTTGTCTCTGCGGTAGAGAAGGGAAGAGGGGCAACACCGCGTTATAGAAGGGAAGAGGGGAGTCACCGCGGTAGAGAAGGGAAGAGGGGTGTCTCCGCGGTAGAGAAAGGAAGAGGGGTGTCACCGCGGTAGAGAAGAGAAGAGGGGTGTCACCGCGGTAGAGAAGGAAGAGGGGTGTCTCTGCCATAGAGAAGGGAAGAGCGGTGTCTCCGCGGTAGAGAAGGGAAGAGGTGTTGTCTCTGCGGTAGAGAAGGGAAAAGGGGTGTCTCCACGGTAGAGAAGGAAAGAGGGGTGTCTCTGCGGTAGAAAGGGAAGAGGGATGTCTCCGTGATAGTGAAGGGAAGAGGGGTGTCTCCGCGGTAGAGAAGGGAAGAGGGGTGTCACGGCGGTAGAGAAAGGAAGAGGGGTGTCTCTGTGGTAGAGAAGGGAAGAGGGGTGTCACCGCGGTAGAGAAGGGAAGAGGGGTATCACCGCAGTAGAGAAGGAAAGAGAAGTGTCTCCGCGGTAGAGAATGGGAGAGGGGTGTTTTCAAGGTAGAGAAGGGAAGAGGGGTGTCACCATGGTAGAGAAGGGAAGAGGGGTGTCACCACGGTAGAAAAAGGAAGAGGGGTGTCTCTGCGGTAGAGAAGGGAAGAGGGGTGTCTCCACGGTAGAGAAGGGAAGAGGGGTGTCTCCGCGGTAGAGAAGGGAAGAGGTTTGTAGCTGCTATAGAGAAGCGAAGAGGTGTGTCTCCGCGGTAGAGAAGGGAAGAGGGGTGTCACCGCGGTAGAGTATGGAAGAAGGGTGTCTCCGCGGTAGAGAAGAGAAAAGGGGTGTCCCTGCGGTAGAGAAGGGAAGAGGGGTGTCTCCGCGGTAGAGAAGGGAAGAGGGCTGTCACCGCGGTAGATTATGGAAGAGGGGTGTCTCAGCGGTAGAGAAACGAAGAGGGGTGTCTCTGCGGTAGAGAAGGGAAGAGGGGTGTCTCCGTGGTAGAGAAGGGAAGAGGGGTGTCACCATGGTAGAGTATGGAAGAGGGGTGTCTCCGCGGTAGAGAAGGGAAGAGGGGTGTCTCTGCGGTAGAGAAGGAAAGAGGGGTGTCTCCGTGGTAGAGAAGGGAAGAGGGGTGTCACCGCGGTAGAGTATGGAAGAGGGGTGTCTCCGCGGTAGAGAAGGAAAGAGGGGTGTCTCTGCGGTAGAGAAGGGAAGAGAGGTGTCTCTGCGGTAGAGAAGGAAAGAGGGGTGTCTCCACGGTAGAGAAGAGAAGAAGGGTGTCTCTGTGGTAGAGAAGGTTAGAGGGGTGTCTCCACGGTAGAGAAGGGAAGAGGTTTGTCTCTGCGGTAGAGAAGGTAACAGGGGTGTCACCGCGGTAGAAAAGGGAAGAGGGGTGTCTCTGCAGTAGAAAAGGAAGAGGGGTGTCACCGCGGTAGAGTATGGAAGAGGGGTGTCTCCTTGGAAGAGAAGGGAAGAGGGGTGTCTCTGCGGTAGAGAAGGGAAGAGGGGTGTCTCCCCCGTAGAGAAGGGAAGAGGGGTGTCTCTGCAGTAGAAAAGTAAGAGGGGTGTCACCGCGGTAGAGTATGGAAGGGGTGTCTCCTTGGTAGAGAAGGGAAGAGGGGTGTCTCTGCGGTAGAGAAGGGAAGAGGGGTGTCTCTGCGGTAGAGAAGGGAAGAGGGGTGTCTCCGCGGTAGAGAAGGGAAGAGGAGTGTCTCTGCGCTAGAGAAGGGAAGAGGGGTGTCTCCGCGGTAGAGAAGGGAAGAGAGGTGTCCCTGCGGTAGAGAAGGGAAGAGAGGTGTCTCTGCGGTAGAGAAGGAAAGAGGGGTGTCTCCACGGTAGAGAAGAGAAGAAGGGTGTCTCTGTGGTAGAGAAGGTTAGAGGGGTGTCTCCACGGTAGAGAAGGGAAGAGGTTTGTCTCTGCGGTAGAGAAGGTAACAGGGGTGTCTCCGCGGTAGAAAAGGGAAGAGGGGTGTCTCTGCAGTAGAAAAGGAAGAGGGGTGTCACCGCGGTAGAGTATGGAAGAGGGGTGTCTCCTTGGTAGAGAAGTGAAGAGGGGTGTCTCTGCGGTAGAGAAGGGAAGAGGGGTGTCTCCCTGGTAGAGAAGGGAAGAGGGGTGTCTCTGCAGTAGAAAAGGAAGAGGGGTGTCATCGCGGTAGAGTATGGAAGAGGGGTGTCTCTGTGGTAGAGAAGGAAAGAGAGAGGTGTCTCCGCGGTAGAGAAGGGAAGAGGGTGTCTCCGCGGTAGAGAAGGGAAGAGGGGTGTCTCTGCCGTAGAGAAGGGAAGAGGGGTGTCTCCGCGGTAGAGTATGGAAGAGGGGTGTCTCCGCGGTAGAGAAGTGAAGAGGGGTGTCTCTGCGGTAGAGACGAGAAAAGGGGTGTCACCGCGGTAGAGAAGGGAAGAGGGGTGTCTTCGCGGTAGAGAAGGGAAAGGGGTGTCTCTGCGGTAGAGAAGGAAGAGGGTATCACCGCGGTAGAGAAGAGATGAGGGGTGTCACCGCGGTAGAGAAGGGTAGATAGGTGTCTCCGCGGTAGAGAAGGGAAGAGGGGTGTCTCTGCGGTAGAGAAGGGAAGAGGGTGTCTCCGCAGTAGAGAAGGGAAGAGGGGTGTCTCTGCCGTAGAGAAGGGAAGAGGGGTGTCTCCGCGGTAGAATATAGAAGAAAGGTGTCTCCGCCGTAGAAAAGGGTAGAGGGGTGTTTCTTCGATAGAGAAGGTAAGAGGGGTGTCTCCGCGGTAGAGAAGGGAAGAGGGGTGTCTCCGCGGTACAGAAGGGAAGAGGGGTGTCACCGCAGTAGTTTTGGAAGGGGGGTGTCTCCGCGGTAGAGAAGGGAAGAGGGGTGTCTCCGCGGTAGAGAAGGGAAGAGGTTTTTCTCTGCGGAAGAGAAGGGAAAAGGGGTGTCACCGCGGTATAGAAGGGAAGAGAGGTGTCTCTGCGGTAGAAAGGGATGACGGGTGTCACCGCGGTAGAGTATGGAAAAGGGGTGTCTCCACGGTAGAGAAGGGAGGAGGGGTGTTACTGCGGTAGAGAAGGGAAGAGGGGTGTCTACGCGGTAGAGAAGGGAAGAGGGGTGTCTCTGCGGTAGAGAAGGGAAGAGGGGTGTCTCCACGGTAGAGAAGGGAAGAGGTTTGTCTCTGCGGTAGAGAAGGGAAGAGGGGTGTCACCGCGTTAGAGAAGGGAAGAGGGGAGTCACCGCGGTAGAGAAGGGAAGAGGGGTGTCTCCGCGGTAGAGAAGGGTAGAGGGGTGTCACCGCGGTAGAGAAGGAAGAGGGGTGTCTCTGCCATAGAGAAGGGAAGAGGGGTGTCTCCGCAGAAGAGAAGGGAAGAGGGGTGTCTCCGCGGTAGAGAAGGGAAGAGGGGTGTCTCCGCGGTAGAGAAGGGAAGAGGGGTGTCACCGCGGTAGAGTATGGAAGAGGGGTGTCTCCGCGGTAGAGAAGGGAAAAGGGGTGTCCCTGCGGTAGAGAAGGGAAGAGGGGTGTCTCCGCGGTAGAGAAGGGAAGAGGGGTGTCACAGCGGTAGAGTATGGAAGAGGGGTGTCTCCGCGGTAGAGAAACGAAGAGGGGTGTCTCTGCGGTAGAGAAGGGAAGAGGGGTGTCTCCGTGGTAGAGAAGGGAAGAGGGGTGTCACCATGGTAGAGTATGGAAGAGGGGTGTCTCCGCGGTAGAGAAGGGAAGAGGGGTGTCTGCGGTAGAGAAGGAAAGAGGGGTGTCTCCGCGGTAGAGAAGGGAAGAGGGATGTCACCGCGGCAGAGTATGGAAGAGGGGTGTCTCCGCGGTAGAGAAGGAAAGAGGGGTGTCTCTGCGGTAGAGAAGGGAAGAGAGGTGTCTCTGCGGTAGAGAAGGAAAGAGGGGTGTCTCCACGGTAGAGAAGAGAAGAAGGGTGTCTCTGTGGTAGAGAAGGTTAGAGGGGTGTCTCCACGGTAGAGAAGGGAAGAGGTTTGTCTCTGCGGTAGAGAAGGTAACAGGGGTGTCACCGCGGTAGAAAAGGAAAGAGGGGTGTCTCTGCAGTAGAAAAGGAAGAGGGGTGTCACCGCGGTAGAGTATGGAAGAGGGGTGTCTCTTTGGTAAAGAAGGGAAGAGGGGTGTCTCTGCGGTAGAGAAGGGAAGAGGGGTGTCTCCCCGGTAGAGAAGGGAAGAGGGGTGTCTCTGCAGTAGAAAAGGAAGAGGGGTGTCACCGCGGTAGAGTATGGAAGAGGGGTGTCTCCTTGGTAGAGAAGGGAAGAGGGGTGTCTCTGCGGTAGAGAAGGGAAGAGGGGTGTCTCCGCGGTTGAGAAGGGAAGAGGAGTGTCTCTGCGGTAGAGAAGGGAAGAGGGGTGTCTCCGCGGTAGAGAAGGTAAGAGAGGTGTCCCAGCGGTAGAGAAGGGAAGAGGGGTGTCTCTCCGGTAGAGAAGGAAAGAGGGGTGTCTCCACGGTAGAGAAGAGAAGAAGGGTGTCTCTGTGGTAGAGAAGGTTAGAGGGGTGTCTCCACGGTATAGAAGGGAAGAGGTTTGTCTCTGCGGTAGAGAAGGGAAATGGTTTGTCTCTGCGGTAGAGAAAGGAAAAGGGGTGTCTCCACGGTAGAGAAGGGAAGAGGGGTGTCTCCGCGGTAGAAAGGGAAGAGGGGTGTCTCCGCGGTAGAGAAGGGAAGAGGGGTGTCTCCGCGGTAGAGAAGGGAAGAGGGCTGTCACCGCGGTAGAGAAAGGAAGAGGGGTGTCTCAGCGGTAGAGAAGGGAAGAGGGGTGTCACCGCGGTAGAGAAGGGAAGATGGGTATCACCGCGGTAGAGAAGGAAAGAGAAGTGTCTCCGCGGTAGAGAATGGAAGAGGGGTGTTTTCAAGGTAGAGAAGGGAAGAGGGGTGTCACCACGGTAGAGAAGGGAAGAGGGGTGTCACCGCGGTATAAAATGGAAGAGGGGTGTCTCTGCGGTAGAGAAGGGAAGAGGGGTGTCTCCACGGTAGAGAAGGGAAGAGGGGTGTCTCCGCGGTAGAGAAGAGAAGAGGTTTGTAGCTGCTATAGAGAAGCGAAGAGGTGTGTCTCCGCGGTAGAGAAGGGAAGAGGATTGTCTCTGCGGTAGAGAAGGGAAAGGGGTGTCACCGCGGTAGAGAAGGGAAGAGGGGTGTCCCTGCGGTAGAGAAGGGAAGAGGGGTGTCTCTGCCGTAAAGAAGGGAAGAAGGGTGTCTCCGCGGTAGAGTATGGAAGAGGGGTGTCTCCGCGGTAGAGAAGGGAAGAGGGGTGTCTCTGCGGTAGAGAAGGGAAGAGGGGTGTCTCTGCGGTAGAGAAGGAAAGAGGGGTGTCTCCGCGGTAGAGAAGGGAAGAGGGGTGTCTCTGCGGTAGAGAAGGAAAGAGAGAGGTGTCGCCGCGGTAGAGAAGGGAAGAGGGTGTCTCCGCGGTAGAGAAGGGAAGAGGGGTGTCTCTGCCGTAGAGAAGGGAAGAGGGGTGTCTCCGCGGTAGAGTATATAAGAGGGGTGTCTCCGCGGTAGAAAAGGGAAGAGGGGTGTCTCTGCGGTAGAGAAGGGAAAAGGGGTGTCACCGCGGTAGAAAAGGGAAGAGAGGTGTCTTCGCGGTTGAGAAGGGAAAGGGGTGTCTCTGCGGTAGAGAAGGGAAGAGGGTATCACCGTAGTAGAGAAGAGAAGAGGGGTGTCACCGCGGTAGAGAAGGGAAGAGAGGTGTCTCCGCGGTAGAGAAGGGAAGAGGGGTGTCTTCGCGGTAGAGAAGGGAAGAGGGTGTCTCCGCGGTAGAGAGGGGAAGAGGGGTGTCTCTTCCGTAGAGAAGGGAAGAAAGGTGTCTCCGCGGTAGAATATAGAAGAAAGGTGTCTCCGCGGTAGAAAAGGGAAGAGGGGTGTTTTTTCGATAGAGAAGGGAAGAGGTGTGTCTCTACGGTACAGAAGGGAAGAGGGGTGTCACCGCAGTAGTTTTGGAAGAGAGGTGTATCCGCGGTAGAGAAGGGAAGAGGGGTGTCTCCGCGGTAGAGAAGGGAAGAGGGGTGTCTCCGCGGTAGAGAAGGGAAGAGGGGTGTCACCGCGGTAGAGAAGAGAAGAGGGGTGTCACCGCGGTAGAGAAGGAAGAGGGGTGTCTCTGCCATAGAGAAGGGAAGAGCGGTGTCTCCGCGGTAGAGAAGGGAAGAGGGGTGTCTCCGCGGTAGAGAAGGGAAGAGGGGTGTCTCCGCGGTAGAAAAGGGAGGAGGGGTGTCACTGCGGTAGAGAAGGGAAGAGGGGTGTCTCCGCGGTAGAGAAGGGAAGAGGGGTGTCTCTGCGGTAGAGAAGGGAAGAAGGGTGTCTCAACGGTAGAGAAGGGAAGAGGTTTGTCTCTGCGGTAGAGAAGGGAAGAGGGGCAACACCGCGTTATAGAAGGGAAGAGGGGAGTCACCGCGGTAGAGAAGGGAAGAGGGGTGTCTCCGCGGTAGAGAAGGGAAGAGGGGTGTCACCGCGGTAGAGAAGAGAAGAGGGGTGTCACCGCGGTAGAGAAGGAAGAGGGGTGTCTCTGCCATAGAGAAGGGAAGAGCGGTGTCTCCGCGGTAGAGAAGGGAAGAGGGGTGTCTCCGCGGTAGAGAAGGGAAGAGGGGTGTCTCCGCGGTAGAGAAGGGAAGAGGGGTGTCACCGCGGTAGAGTATGGAAGAGGGGTGTCTCAGCGGTAGAGAAGGGAAGAGGGGTGTCCCTGCGGTAGAGAAGGGAAGAGGGGTGTCTCCGCGGTAGAGAAGGGAAGAGGGGTGTTACCGCGGTAGAGTATGGAAGAGGGGTGTCTCCGCGGTAGAGAAAAGAAGAGGGGTGTCTCTGCGGTAGAGAAGGGAAGAGGGGTGATTCCGTGGTAGAGAAGGGAAGAGGGGTGTCACCACGGTAGAGTATGGAAGGGGGGTGTCTCCGCGGTAGAGAAGGGAAGAGGGGTGTCTCTGCGGTAGAGAAGGAAAGAGGGGTGTCTCAGCGGTAGAGAAGGGAAGAGGGGTGTCACCGCGGTAGAGTATGGAAGAGGGGTGTCTCCGCGGTAGAGAAGGTAAGAGGGGTGTCTGTGCGGTAGAGAAGGGAAGAGGGGAGTATCCGCGGTAGAGAAGGGAAGAGGGGTGTCACTGCGGTAGAGTATGGAAGAAGGGTGTATCCGCGGTAGAGAAGGGAAGAGGGGTGTCTCTGCGGTAGAGAAGGAAAGAGGGGTGTCTCCACGGTAGAGAAGAGAAGAAGGGTGTCTCTGTGGTAGAGAAGGTTAGAGGGGTGTCTCCACGGTAGAGAAGGGAAGAGGTTTGTCTCTGCGGTAGAGAAGGGAACAGGGGTGCCACCGCGGTAGAAAAGGGAAGAGGGGTGTCTCTGCAGTAGAAAAGGAAGAGGGGTGTCACCGCGGTAGAGTATGGAAGAGGGGTGTCTCCTTGGTAGAGAAGGGAAGAGGGGTGTCTCTGCGGTAGAGAAGGGAAGAGGGGTGTCTCCCCGGTAGAGAAGGGAAGAGGGGTGTCTCTGCAGTAGAAAAGGAAGAGGGGTGTCACCGCGGTAGAGTATGGAAGAGGGGTGTCTCCTTGGTAGAGAAGGGAAGAGGGGTGTCTCTGCGGTAGAGAAGGGAAGAGGGGTGTCTCCGAGGTAGAGAAGGGAAGAGGAGTGTCTCTGCGGTAGAGAAGGGAAGAGGGGTGTCTCCGCGGTAGAGAAGGGAAGAGGGGTGTCCCTGCGGTAGAGAAGGGAAGAGGGGTGTCTCTGCGGTAGAGAAGGAAAAAGGGGTGTCTCCATAGTAGAGAAGAGAAGAAGGGTGTCTCTGTGGTAGAGAAGGTTAGAGGGGTGTCTCCACGGTATAGAAGGGAAGAGGTTTGTCTCTGCGGTAGAGAAGGGAAAAGGTGTTGTCTCTGCGGTAGAGAAGGGAAAAGGGGTGTCTCCACGGTAGAGAAGGAAAGAGGGGTGTCTCTGCGGTAGAAAGGGAAGAGGGATGTCTCCGTGGTAGTGAAGGGAAGAGGGGTGTCTCCGCGGTAGAGAAGGGAAGAGGGGTGTCACGGCGGTAGAGAAAGGAAGAGGGGTGTCTCTGTGGTATAGAAGGGAAGAGGGGTGTCACCGCGGTAGAGAAGGGAAAGGGGTATCACCGCGGTAGAGAAGGAAAGAGAAGTGTCTCCGCGGTAGAGAATGGAAGAGGGGTGTTTTCAAGGTAGAGAAGGGAAGAGGGGTGTCACCATGGTAGAGAAGGGAAGAGGGGTGTCACCGCGGTAGAAAAAGGAAGAGGGGTGTCTCTGCGGTAGAGAAGGGAAGAGGGGTGTCTCCACGGTAGAGAAGGGAAGAGGGGTGTCTCCGCGGTAGAGAAGGGAAGAGGTTTGTAGCTGCTATAGAGAAGCGAAGAGGTGTGTCTCCGCGGTAGAGAAGGGAAGAGGGGTGTCACCGCGGTAGAGTATGGAAGAGGGGTGTCTCCGCGGTAGAGAAGAGAAAAGGGGTGTCCCTGCGGTAGAGAAGGGAAGAGGGGTGTCTCCGCGGTAGAGAAGGGAAGAGGGGTGTCACCGCGGTAGATTATGGAAGAGGGGTGTCTCAGCGGTAGAGAAACGAAGAGGGGTGTCTCTGCGGTAGAGAAGGGAAGAGGGGTGTCTCCGTGGTAGAGAAGGGAAGAGGGGTGTCACCATGGTAGAGTATGGAAGAGGGGTGTCTCCGCGGTAGAGAAGGGAAGAGGGGTGTCTCTGCGGTAGAGAAGGAAAGAGGGGTGTCTCCGCGGTAGAGAAGGGAAGAGGGGTGTCACCGCGGTAGAGTATGGAAGAGGGGTGTCTCCGCAGTAGAGAAGGAAAGAGGGGTGTCTCTGCGGTAGAGAAGGGAAGAGAGGTGTCTCTGCGGTAGAGAAGGAAAGAGGGGTGTCTCCACGGTAGAGAAGAGAAGAAGGATGTCTCTGTGGTAGAGAAGGTTAGAGGGGTGTCTCCACGGTAGAGAAGGGAAGAGGTTTGTCTCTGCGGTAGAGAAGGTAACAGGGGTGTCACCGCGGTAGAAAAGGGAAGAGGGGTGTCTCTGCAGTAGAAAAGGAAGAGGTGTGTCACCGCGGTAGAGTATGGAAGAGGGGTGTCTCCTTGGTAGAGAAGGGAAGAGGGGTGTCTCTGCGGTAGAGAAGGGAAGAGGGGTGTCTCCCCGGTAGAGAAGGGAAGAGGGGTGTCTCTGCAGTAGAAAAGTAAGAGGGGTGTCACCGCGGTAGAGTATGGAAGGGGTGTCTCCTTGGTAGAGAAGGGAAGAGGGGTGTCTCTGCGGTAGAGAAGGGAAGAGGGGTGTCTCTGCGGTAGAGAAGGGAAGAGGGGTGTCTCCGCGGTAGAGAAGGGAAGAGGAGTGTCTCTGCGCTAGAGAAGGGAAGAGGGGTGTCTCCGCGGTAGAGAAGGGAAGAGAGGTGTCCCTGCGGTAGAGAAGGGAAGAGAGGTGTCTCTGCGGTAGAGAAGGGAAGAGGGGTGTCTCCGCAGTAGAAAAGGAAGAGGGGTGTCACCGCGGTAGAGTATGGAAGAGGGGTGTCTCCTTGGTAGAGAAGGGAAGAGGGGTGTCTCTGCGGTAGAGAAGGGAAGAGGGGTGTCTCCCCGGTAGAGAAGGGAAGAGGGGTGTCTCTGCAGTAGAAAAGTAAGAGGGGTGTCACCGCGGTAGAGTATGGAAGGGGTGTCTCCTTGGTAGAGAAGGGAAGAGGGGTGTCTCTGCGGTAGAGAAGGGAAGAGGGGTGTCTCTGCGGTAGAGAAGGGAAGAGGGGTGTCTCTGCGGTAGAGAAGGGAAGAGGAGTGTCTCTGCGCTAGAGAAGGGAAGAGGGGTGTCTCCGCGGTAGAGAAGGGAAGAGAGGTGTCCCTGCGGTAGAGAAGGGAAGAGGGGTGTCTCTCCGGTAGAGAAGGAAAGAGGGGTGTCTCCACGGTAGAGAAGAGAAGAAGGGTGTCTCTGTGGTAGAGAAGGTTAGAGGGGTGTCTCCACGGTATAGAAGGGAAGAGGTTTGTCTCTGCGGTAGAGAAGGGAAAAGGTTTGTCTCTGCGGTAGAGAAGGGAAAAGGGGTGTCTCCACGGTAGAGAAGGGAAGAGGGGTGTCTCTGCGGTAGAAAGGGAAGAGGGGTGTCTCCGCGGTAGAGAAGGGAAGAGGGGTGTCTCCGCGGTAGAGAAGGGAAGAGGGGTGTCACCGCGGTAGAGAAAGGAAGAGGGGTGTCTCTGTGGTAGAGAAGGGAAGAGGGGTGTCACCGCGGTAGAGAAGGGAAGAGGGGTATTACCGCGGTAGAGAAGGAAAGAGAAGTGTCTCCGCGGTAGAGAATGGAAGAGGGGTGTTTTCAAGGTAGAGAAGGGAAGAGGGGTGTCACCACGGTAGAGAAGGGAAGAGGGGTGTCACCGCGGTAGAAAATGGAAGAGGGGTGTCTCTGCGGTAGAGAAGGGAAGAGGGGTGTCTCCACGGTAGAGAAGGGAAGAGGGGTGTCTCCGCGGTAGAGAAAAGAAGAGGTTTGTAGCTGCTATAGAGAAGCGAAGAGGTGTGTCTCCGCGGTAGAGAAGGGAAGAGGATTGTCTCTGCTGTAGAGAAGGGAAAGGGGTGTCACCGCGGTAGAGAAGGGAAGAGGGGTGTCGCTGCGGTAGAGAAGGGAAGAGGGGTGTCTCTGCCGTAAAGAAGGGAAGAAGGGTGTCTCCGCAGTAGAGTATGGAAGAGGGGTGTCTCCGCGGTAGAGAAGGGAAGAGGAGTATCTCTGCGGTAGAGAAGGGAAGAGGGGTGTCTCTGCGGTAGAGAAGGAAAGAGGGGTGTCTCAGCGGAAGAGAAGGGAAGAGGGGTGTCTCTGCGGTAGAGAAGGAAAGAGAGAGGTGTCGCCGCGGTAGAGAAGGGAAGAGGATGTCTCCGCGGTAGAGAAGGGAAGAGGGGTGTCTCTACCGCAGAGAAGGGAAGAGAAGTGTCTCCGCGTTAGAGTATGGAAGAGGGGTGTCTCCGCGGTAGAGAAGGGAAGAGGGGTGTCTCTGCGGTAGAGAAGGGAAAAGGGGTGTCACCGCGGTAGAGAAGTGAAGAGGGGTGTCTTTGCGGTAGAGAAGGGAAAGGGGTGTCTCTGCGGTAGAGAAGGGAAAAGGGTATCACCGCAGTAGAGAAGAGAAGAGGGGTGTCACCGCGGTAGAGAAGGGAAGAGAGGTGTCTCCGCGGTAGAGAAGGGAAGAGGGGTGTCTCCGCGGTAGAGAAGGGAAGAGGGTGTCTCCGCGGTAGAGAAGGGAAGAGGGGTGTCTCTTCCGTAGATAAGGGAAGAGGGGTGTCTCCGCGGTAGAATATAAAAGAAAGGTGTCTCCGCAGTAGAAAAGGGAAGAGGGGTGTTTCTTCGATAGAGAAGGGAAGAGGGGTGTCTCCGCGGTAGAGAAGGGAAGAGGGGTGTCTCCGCGGTACAGATGGGAAGAGGGGTGTCACCGCAGTAGTTTTGGAAGAGGGGTGTCTCCGCGGTAGAGAAGGGAAGAGGGGTGTCTCCGCGGTAGAGAAGGGAAGAGGTTTTTCTCTGCGTAAGAGAAGGGAAGAGGGGTGTCACCTTGGTAGAGAAGGGAAGAGGGGTGTCTCTGCGGTAGAAAGGGATGAGGGGTGTCACCGCGGTAGAGTATGGAAAAGGGGTGTCTCCGGGGTAGAGAAGGGAGTAGGGGTGTCACTGCGGTAGAGAAGGGAAGAGGGGTGTCTCCGCGGTAGAGAAGGGAAGAGGGGTGTCTCTGCGGTAGAGAAGGGAAGAGGGGTGTCTCCACGGTAGAGAAGGGAAGAGGTTTGTCTCTGCGGTAGAGAAGGGAAGAGGGGCGTCACCGCGTTAGAGAAGGGAAGAGGGGAGTCACCGCGGTAGAGAAGGGAGGAGGGGTGTCTCCGCGTTAGAGAAGGGAAGAGGGGTGTCACCGCGGTAGAGAAGAGAAGAGGGGTGTCACCGTGGTAGAGAAGGAAGAGGGGTGTCTCTGCCATAGAGAAGGGAAGAGGGGTGTCTCCGCGGTAGAGAAGGGAAGAGGGGTGTCTCCGCGGTAGAGGGAAGAGGGGTGTCTCCGCGGTAGAGAAGGGAAGAGGGGTGTCACCGCGGTAGAGTATGGAAGAGGGGTGTCTCAGCGGTAGAGAAGGGAAGAGGGGTGTCCCTGCGGTAGAGAAGGGAAGAGGGGTGTCTCCACGGTAGAGAAGGGAAGAGGGGTGTCACCGCGGTAGAGTATGGAAGAGGGGTGTCTCCGCGGTAGAGAAACGAAGAGGAATGTCTCTGCGGTAGAGAAGGAAAGAGGGGTGTTTCCGTGGTAGAGAAGGGAAGAGGGGTGTCACCACGGAAGAGTATGGAAGGGGGGTGTCTCCGCGGTAGAGAAGGGAAGAGGGGTGTCTCTGCGGTAGAGAAGGAAAGAGGGGTGTCTCCGCGGTAGAGAAGGGAAGAGGGGTGTCACCGCGGTAGAGTATGGAAGAGGGGTGTCTCCGCGGTAGAGAAGGAAAGAGGGGTGTCTCTGCGGTAGAGAAGGGAAGAGGGGTGTATCCGCGGTAGAGAAGGGAAGAGGGGTGTCACTGCGGTAGAGTATGGAAGAAGGGTGTATCCGCAGTAGAGAAGGTAAGAGGGGTGTCTCCGCGGCAGAGAAGGGAAGAGGGGTGTCTCTGCGGTAGAGAAGGAAAGAGGGGTGTCTCTACCGTAGAGAAGAGAAGAAGGGTGTCTCTGTGGTAGAGAAGGTTAGAGGGGTGTCTCCACGATAGAGAAGGGAAGAGGTTTGTCTCTGCGGTAGAGAAGTGAACAGGGGTGTCACTGCGGTAGAAAAGGGAAGAGGGGTGTCTCTGCAGTAGAAAAGGAAGAGGGGTGTCACCGCGGTAGAGTATGGAAGAGGGGTGTCTCCTTGGTAGAGAAGAGAAGAGGGGTGTCTCTGCGGTAGAGAAGGGAAGAGGGGTGTCTCCCCGGTAGAGAAGGGAAGAGGGGTGTCTCTGCAGTAGAAAAGGAAGAGGGGTGTCACCGCGGTAGAGTATGGAAGAGGGGTGTCTCCTTGGTAGAGAAGGGAAGAGGGGTGTCTCTGCGGTAGAGAAGGGAAGAGGGGTGTCTCCGGGGTAGAGAAGGGAGTAGGGGTGTCACTGCGGTAGAGGGGAAGAGGGGTGTCTCTGCGGTAGAGAAGGGAAGAGGGGTGTCTCCGCGGTAGAGAAGGGAAGAGGGGTGTCCTTGCGGTAGTGAAGGGAAGAGGGGTGTCTCTGCGGTAGAGAAGGAAAGAGGGGTGTCTCCACGGTAGAGAAAAGAAGAAGGGTGTCTCTGTGGTAGAGAAGGTTAGAGGGGTGTTTCCACGGGATAAAAGGGAAGAGAAGTGTCTCCGTGGTAGAGAATGGAAGAGGGGTGTCACTGCGGTAGAAAAGGGAAGAGGGGTGTCTCCCCGGTAGAGAAGGGAAGAGGGGTGTCTCTGCAGTAGAAAAGGAAGAGGGGTGTCACCGCGGTAGAGTATGGAAGAGGGGTGTCTCCTTGGTAGAGAAGGGAAGAGGGGTGTCTCTGCGGTAGAGAAGGGAAGAGGGGTGTCTCCAGGGTAGAGAAGGGAGTAGGGGTGTCACTGCGGTAGAGAAGGGAAGAGGGGTGTCTCTGCGGTAGAGAAGGGAAGAGGGGTGTCTCCGCGGTAGAGAAGGGAAGAGGAGTGTCTCTGCGGTAGAGAAAGGAAGAGGGGTGTCTCCGCGGTAGAGAAGGGAAGAGGGGTGTCTCCGTGGTAGTGAAGGGAAGAGGGGTGTCTCCGCGGTAGAGAAGGGAAGAGGGGTGTCACCGCGGTAGAGAAAGGAAGAGGGGTGTCTCTGTGGTAGAGAAGGGAAGAGGGGTGTCACCGCAGTAGAGAAAGGAAGAGGGGTATCACCGCGGTAGAGAAGGAAAGAGAAGTGTCTCCGTGGTAGAGAATGGAAGAGGGGTGTTTTCAAGGTAGAGAAGGGAAGAGGGGTGTCACCACGGTAGAGAAGGGAAGAGGGGTGTCACCGCGGTAGAAAAAGGAAGAGGGGTGTCTCTGCGGTAGAGAAGGGAATAGGGGTGTCTTCACGGTAGAGAAGGGAAGAGGGGTGTCTCCGCGGTAGAGAAGGGAAGTGGTTTGTAGCTGCTATAGAGAAGCGAAGAGGTGTGTCTCCGCGGTAGAGAAGGGAAGAGGTTTGTCTCTGCGGTAGAGAAGGGAAAGGGGTGTCACCGCGGTAGAGAAGGGAAGAGGGGTGTCCCTGCGGTAGAGAAGGGAAGAGGGGTGTCACCGCGGTAGAGAAGAGAAGAGGGGTGTCACCACGGTAGAGAAGGGAAGAGGGGTGTCTCCGCGGTAGAGAAGGGAAGAGGGGTGTCACCGCGGTAGAGTATGGAAGAGGGGTGTCTCCGCGGTAGAGAAGGGAAGAGGGGTGTCTTCGCGGTAGAGAAGGGAAGAGAGGTGTCCCTGCGGTAGAGAAGGGAAGAGGGGTGTCACCGCGGTAGAGTATGGAAGAGGGGTGTCTCCGCGGTAGAGAAGGGAAGAGGGGTGTCTCTGCGGTAGAGAAGGAAAGAGGGGTGTCTCCGCGGTAGAGAAGGGAAGAGGGGTGTCACCACGGTAGAGTATGGAAGAGGGGTGTATCCGCAGCAGAGAAGGAAAGAGGGGTGTCTCTGCGGTAGAGAAGGGAAGAGGGGTGTATTCGCGGTAGAGAAGGGAAGAGGGGTGTCACCGCGGTAGAGTATGGAAGAAGGGTGTCTCCGCGGTAGAGAAGGGAAGAGGGGTGTCTCCGCGGTAGAGAAGGGAAGAGGGGTGTCTCTGCGGTAGAGAAGGTTAGAGGGGTGTCTCCACGGTAGAGAAGGGAAGAGGTTTTGTGTCTGCGGTAGAGAAGGGAACAGGGGTGTCACCACGGTAAAGAAGGTAAGAGGGGTGTCTCTGCGGTAGAAAAGGAAGAGCGGTGTCACTGCGGTATAGTATGGAAGAGGGGTGTCTCCTTGGTAGAGAAGGGAAGAGGGGTGTCTCTGCGGTAGAGAAGGGAAGAGGGGTGTCTCCGCGGTAGAGAAGGGAAGAGGGGTGTCTCTGCGGTAGAGAAGGGAAGAGGAGTGTCTCCGCGGAAGAGAAGGGAAAAGGTTGTCTCTGCGGTAGAGAAGGGAAGAGGGGGGTCTCCACGGTAGAGAAGGGAAGAGGGGTGTCTCTGCGGTAGAAAGCGAAGAGGGGTTGCTCCGCGGTAGAGAAGGGAAGAGGGGTGTCTCCGCGGTAGAGAAGGGAAGAGGGGTGTCACCGTGGTAGAGAAAGGAAGAGGGTTGTCTCTGTGGTAGAGAAGAGAAGAGGGGTGTCACCGCGGTAGAGAAGGGAAGATGGGTATCACCGCGGTAGAGAAGGGAAGAGGGGTGTCTCCGCGGTAGAGAAGGGAAGAGGGGTGTCTCCAAGGTAGGGAAGGGAAGAGGGGTGTCACCACAGTAGAGAAGGGAAGAGGGCTGTCACCGCGGTAGAGAAAGGAAGAGGGGTGTCTCTGTGGTAGAGAAGGGAAGAGGGGTGTCTCCGCGGTAGAGAAGGGAACAGGGGTGTCTCCGCGGTAGAGAAGGGAAGAGGGGTGTCTCCGCAGTAGAGAAGGGAAGAGGGGTGTCACCGCGGTAGAGAAGTGAAGAGGGGTGTCTCCGTGGTAGAGATGGGAAGAGGGGTGTCACCGCGGTAGAGAAGGGTAGAGGGGTGTCTCCGCGGTTAAGAAGTGAAGAGGGGTGTCTCCGCGGTAGAGAAGGGAAGAGGTTTGTCTCTGCGGTAGAGAAGGGAAGAGGGGTGTCTCCGCGGTAGAGAAGGGAAGAGGGGTGTCTCCGCGGTAGAGAAGGGAAGAGGGGTGTCTCCGCGGTAGAGAAGGGAAGAGGGGTGTCACCGCGGTAGAGTATGGAAGAGGGGTGTCTCAGCGGTAGAGAAGGGAAGAGGGGTGTCCCTGCGGTAGAGAAGGGAAGAGGGGTGTCTCCGCGGTAGAGAAGGGAAGAGGGGTGTCACCGCGGTAGAGTATGGAAGAGGGGTGTCTCCGCGGTAGAGAAACGAAGAGGGGTGTCTCTGCGGTAGAGAAGGGAAGAGGGGTGTTTCCGTGGAAGAGAAGGGAAGAGGGGTGTCACCACGGAAGAGTATGGAAGGGGGGTGTCTCCGCGGTAGAGAAGGGAAGAGGGGTGTCTCTGCGGTAGAGAAGGAAAGAGGGGTGTCTCCGCGGTAGAGAAGGGAAGAGGTGTGTCACCGCGGTAGAGTATGGAAGAGGGGTGTCTCCGCGGTAGAGAAGGAAAGAGGGGTGTCTCTGCGGTAGAGAAGGGAAGAGGGGTGTATCTGCGGTAGAGAAGGGAAGAGGGGTGTCACTGCGGTAGAGTATGGAAGAAGGGTGTATCCGCAGTAGAGAAGGTAAGAGGGGTGTCTCCGCGGTAGAGAAGGGAAGAGGGGTGTCTCTGCGGTAGAGAAGGAAAGAGGGGTGTCTCCACAGTAGAGAAGAGAAGAAGGGTGTCTCTGTGGTAGAGAAGGTTAGAGGGGTGTCTCCACGGTAGAGAAGGGAAGAGGTTTGTCTCTGCGGTAGAGAAGTGAACAGGGGTGTCACCGCGGTAGAAAAGGGAAGAGGGGTGTCTCTGCAGTAGAAAAGGAAGAGGGGTGTCACCGCGGTAGAGTATGGAAGAGGGGTGTCTCCTTGGTAGAGAAGGGAAGAGGGGTGTCTCTGCGGTAGAGAAGGGAAGAGGGGTGTCTCCCCGGTAGAGAAGGGAAGAGGGGTGTCTCTGCAGTAGAAAAGGAAGAGGGGTGTCACCGCGGTAGAGTATGGAAGAGGGGTGTCTCCTTGGTAGAGAAGGGAAGAGGGGTGTCTCTGCGGTAGAGAAGGGAAGAGGGGTGTCTCCGCGGTAGAGAAGGAAAGAGGAGTGTCTCTGCGGTAGAGAAGGGAAGAGGGGTGTCTCCGCGGTAGAGAAGGGAAGAGGGGTGTCCCTGCGGTAGAGAAGGGAAGAGGGGTGTCTCTGCGGTAGAGAAGGAAAGAGGGGTGTCTCCACGGTAGAGAAGAGAAGAAGGGTGTCTCTGTGGTAGAGAAGGTTAGAGGGGTGTCTCCACGGTATAGAAGGGAAGAGGTTTGTCTCTGCGGTAGAGAAGAGAAAAGGTTTGTCTCTGCGGTAGAGAAGGGAAAAGGGGTGTCTCCACGGTAGAGAAGGAAAGAGGGGTGTCTCTGCGTTAGAAAGGGAAGAGGGGTGTCTCCGTGGTAGTGAAGGGAAGAGGGGTGTCTCCGCGGTAGAGAAGGGAAGAGGGATGTCACCGCGGTAGAGAAAGGAAGAGGGGTGTCTCTGTGGTAGAGAAGGGAAGAGGGGTGTCACCGCGGTAGAGAAAGGAAGAGGGGTATCACCGCTGTAGAGAAGGAAAGAGAAGTGTCTCCGTGGTAGAGAATGGAAGAGGGGTATTTTCAAGGTAGAGAAGGGAAGAGGGGTGTCACCACGGTAGAGAAGGGAAGAGGGGTGTCACCGCGGTAGAAAAAGGAAGAGGGGTGTCTCTGCGGTAGAGAAGGGAAGAGGGGTGTCTTCACGGTAGAGAAGGGAAGAGGGGTGTCTCCGCGGTAGAGAAGGGAAGTGGTTTGTAGCTGCTATAGAGAAGCGAAGAGGTGTGTCTCCGCGGTAGAGAAGGGAAGAGGTTTGTCTCTGCGGTAGAGAAGGGAAAGGGGTGTCACCGCGGTAGAGAAGGGAAGAGGGGTGTCCCTGCGGTAGAGAAGGGAAGAGGGGTGTCACCGCGGTAGAGAAGAGAAGAGGGGTGTCACCACGGTAGAGAAGGTAAGAGGGGTGTCTCCGCGGTAGAGAAGGGAAGAGGGGTGTCACCGCGGTAGAGTATGGAAGAGGGGTGTCTCCGCGGTAGAGAAGGGAAGAGGGGTGTCTTCGCGGTAGAGAAGGGAAGAGAGGTGTCCCTGCGGTAGAGAAGGGAAGAGGGGTGTCACCGCGGTAGAGTATGGAAGAGGGGTGTCTCCGCGGTAGAGAAGGGAAGAGGGGTGTCTCTGCGGTAGAGAAGGAAAGAGGGGTGTCTCCGCGGTAGAGAAGGGAAGAGGGGTGTCACCACGGTAGAGTATGGAAGAGGGGTGTCTCCGCAGTAGAGAAGGAAAGAGGGGTGTCTCTGCGGTAGAGAAAGGAAGAGGGGTGTATCCGCGGTAGAGAAGGGAAGAGGGGTGTCACCGCGGTAGAGTATGGAAGAAGGGTGTCTCCGCGGTAGAGAAGGGAAGAGGGGTGTCTCCGCGGTAGAGAAGGGAAGAGGGGTGTCTCTGCGGTAGAGAAGGTTAGAGGGGTGTCTCCACGGTAGAGAAGGGAAGAGGTTTTGTGTCTGCGGTAGAGAAGGGAACAGGGGTGTCACCACGGTAAAGAAGGTAAGAGGGGTGTCTCTGCGGTAGAAAAGGAAGAGCGGTGTCACTGCGGTATAGTATGGAAGAGGGGTGTCTCCTTGGTAGAGAAGGGAAGAGGGGTGTCTCTGCGGTAGAGAAGGGAAGAGGGGTGTCTCCGCGGTAAGAAGGGAAGAGGGGTGTCTCTGCGGTAGAGAAGGGAAGAGGGGTGTCTCCGCGGAAGAGAAGGGAAAAGGTTTGTCTCTGCGGTAGAGAAGGGAAGAGGGGGGTCTCCACGGTAGAGAAGGGAAGAGGGGTGTCTCTGCGGTAGAAAGCGAAGAGGGGTGGCTCCGCGGTAGAGAAGGGAAGAGGGGTGTCTCCGCGGTAGAGAAGGTAAGAGGGGTGTCACCGTGGTAGAGAAAGGAAGAGGGTTGTCTCTCTGGTAGAGAAGAGAAGAGGGGTGTCACCGCGGTAGAGAAGGGAAGATGGGTATCACCGCGGTAGAGAAGGGAAGAGGGGTGTCTCCGCGGTAGAGAAGGGAAGAGGGGTGTCTCCAAGGTAGGGAAGGGAAGAGGGGTGTCACCACGGTAGAGAAGGGAAGAGGGCTGTCACCGCGGTAGAGAAAGGAAGAGGGGTGTCTCTGTGGTAGAGAAGGGAAGAGGGGTGTCTCCGCGGTAGAGAAGGGAACAGGGGTGTCTCCGCGGTAGAGAAGGGAAGAGGGGTGTCTCCGCAGTAGAGAAGGGAAGAGGGGTGTCACCGCGGTAGAGAAGTGAAGAGGGGTGTCTCCGTGGTAGAGATGGGAAGAGGGGTGTCACCGCGGTAGAGAAGGGTAGAGGGGTGTCTCCGCGGTTAAGAAGTGAAGAGGGGTGTCTCCGCGGTAGAGAAGGGAAGAGTGGTGTCTCCGCGGTAGAGAAGGGAAGAGGGGTGTCTCTGCGGTAGAGAAGGGAAGAGGGGTGTTTCTGCGGAAGAGAAGGGAAGAGGGGTGTCTCCGTGGTAGAGAAGGGAAGAGGGGTGTCTCCGTGGTAGAGAAGGGAAGAGGGGTGTTTCCGCGGTAGAGAAGGGAAGAGGGGTGTCTCCGCGGTAGAGAAGGGAAGAGAGGTGTCTCTGCGGTAGAGAAGGGAAGAGGGGTGTCTCCCCGGTAGAGAAGGGAAGAGGGGTGTCTCCGCAGTAGAGAAGGGAAGAGGGGTGTCACCGCGGTAGAGAAGTGAAGAGGGGTGTCTCCGTGGTAGAGAAGGGAAGAGGGGTGTCACCGCGGTAGAGAAGGGTAGAGGGGTGTCTCCGCGGTTAAGAAGTGAAGAGGGGTGTCTTCGCGGTAGAGAAGGGAAGCGGGGTGTCACCGCGGTAGAGAAGGGAAGAGGGGTGTCTCCGTGGTAGAGAAGGGAAGAGGGGTGTCACCGCGGTAGAGAAGGGATGAGGGGTGTCTCCGCAGTAGAGAAGGGAAGAGGGGTGTCACCGCGGTAGAGAAGGGAAGAGGGGTGTCTCCGTGGTAGAGAAGGGAAGAGGGGTGTCACCGCGGTAGAGAAGGGTAGAGGGGTGTCTCCGCGGTTAAGAAGTGAAGAGGGGTGTCTTCGCGGTAGAGAAGGGAAGCGGGGTGTCACCGCGGTAGAGAAGGGATGAGGGGTGTCTCTGCGGTAGAGAAGGAATGTGGGCAGTGGGTGGGGGTTCAGCCCTCGGGTACGAACTTTACAAGTCAAAGATTTCAATTTAAATCACAATATTGCATGCATTTTTATGTAAACACTATTGTACCAATATTCACCAACTCATAATATTGAAAATCGTCATACTAATTCCTTCTAATGAATGAAAATATTTCTTAAGTTTAGGATTTTTTATTCTGTTCAGAGTTAATACGTTTCTATTTATTTTCTTTCTTTCTTTCTTTGTTTTTGTAATGTGCAGGAATTTTCAACTTACATTTTGCTAAAGTATTTGTATATAACAAAAACAGTGTCTGTTTTCCAATGATTATTCTACGAGCTATGAATCTCTCTACTTGTATCATTTTCCATCGCGTATATTTGATACTAGCTTATGTACTTGTAGTTTGCTATGGAAGTCAACAGACAGAACACATTCGCACTGCTGGATATATACACACACACATGTCATGCGTTAAAATGCCTCCAAATTCTTGTTATTTGTTTTAAAATTAGTATACATACGAATAAAGAATGTGCGTTGTCTCTAAATATATATATTTCTCTATACCTCTATCTCTCTCTATTTCTCCCTTTCCCCCTCTTGTCCTTACTTCACTACCACTCTGTCCCTCTCTCTTCCTATATCCTACCCAGCATTATTATTCGGGCTATTTTTAAATACTGACTGGTTATGATCCAATACGACTCATGCGCAACCTTAAAGTCTGCTTTAAGGGTTGAAGATATCAAAATCTTACATACATATAAACGGTGACCTTCCTTGTGTTACGAAGGTCAAGTGTGCAAAATGTTATCGAAATAGGAAGATTGATTTAGGAACGAATACGGAACAAACAAACAAACAAAAATCTATTTTTATACATGAGATGCTAGCAGATGTACCCGCGCTTCGCTTCGGAAGTTTGCAGGCAGAACACTCGTGCCGCACTATGCATGCCCCTCCTTGTGAGTACGCCATTGCAATTGCTAAAGCCGTTGCAATGTATACCCATAAGACATTAACAATGCAAACGGCGGTTGCCATGGGAACGGAAAAAGCTTCAACAATGCAATTGCGGGATTACGTTAATAAAAAACAATTTCCTTTTTTAAGAGTTGGTGTTATGGAAATATCACCCAGACAGTTACCTTTCTCGTGTTTTGAAGGTCAAGTATGCAAAATATTATCGAGTTCGGAGCAAAACTGTATATTTGTGTAAGAAATAAAATAAACTCCAGTTCACGCTATAGCGCCATCTAGTAGCGAGTTAAAAAAAAACGTAAACAGTATAAAACCCTTCTCCATGGAAAATCACATAGATTTTCAAATTCTCATGGTGATCATTCAAACGGTGTCGGAGTATATGTGATTTTAGATCCATTCTGGATAGAATTTGCGTAAACTCCGTTCTTAGCGAGCGTCTACACCGCGAAAGGAATAAATATGCTCAATTTTAAGTCGATCGGGCGGATAGTTTTAGAGATCTCGTGATGAGTCAGTCGGTCGGTCAGTCAGTGGTATTTCGTTTATATATATGTAGATGAGACTGAGCCATAAATACTGAGTATTTTTTGCAGCATTTGTAAGATAATGCTGGCATCATCTGAAAAATAACTTATTTATCCCACACATATGTGAGCTTAGGTGTGTGTGAGTGCATTAAAAATAAAGTAATAATGCTATCTTTGTTAGACATACACATGGAAAATTTAAAGTATATCGTAGGCCTACATATGATATAAATAATAGACTAATTTTTGTAATTATTTTAGCTGTTGATGTTTTACGAGTAGAATAATTAGGTGATTAATTTACAACTGAGCACTTAAACATAATAAAAAACAAAATAAAGTGTCGAATGCTAGCACTCAATAGGGCTATATGTATATGCACATGCCAATATAATTATCAGCTTTGTTCACACGATAACATTAACCTTCACTGACTGCTCTGATTTAGCATTGACGTTTTTTATATCATATGAAAGGCAAGATTAAATACTTATAGAGGTGTTGATTATGTATTTAATAAAAATTAAATTTTTTTTAACTATGTATGCACATGTGCCGTTCAATTAGGTTACAGCTGTACCAGGCTGCGGCGAGCCGAAGTTGCACAAAGTGTAGATTACTTCGGGATTTTCAATTTTTATGTTCATGCGATTGAACATATAATAATTATAAGAACGAAAACTAAACATTCAAAATTATTTTATTCACGGCACATTGAAAAGACACATCCAAAATACTTTGAGAACCATTTGCTTACTTTGTATTCTTTGATTTCACATTTTGTCACAAAGTTACTAATTCATAAACTTCAAGGAGATGTGCTTTGCTGAACTACTGTGATTGGTTGTAAAAGCGTTTAGTATAAGTTTTTCTAAGTAAAGTTAATTTTTATTTGAATAGAAAAAACTAAGGTAATATAAAATAAAATATTTATGTTTGTTTGCTGTATGTGTTCTGTAAATCCTATATAGCGTATTGCAAACTGGTACTATCTTGGCTTATTATGCCTGTTCTACAATGGCACGGAAATGGAGACAGATATCCCGGGTGTATCGCGTTTGCTGCTTCCACAATGCACGAAAACGTAACAAATTGCAACCAATGATATAGCATTTCAAGGTGACGTAATATTAATTTAACTAAATAAAAATTATATTATGTTTCTAGATCATAAAAAGGTCAAATACTACTACTTGTACTAGATATTATTTTACTTGAAACAATTTTAACGTTAACGGCTAGAACATAAACAAACATGGCTACCACCGCAGCCAAATAGCATACTCAGCTTTGCCGAGCTTATCCGTTCAGGGTCGTGTCCTTCTGCGTGCTATTGTAGAAACTTTGTTCCGTGATATCTGTCTCCTTTTACGTGATCCGTATTCCTTTACGTGATCCGTCTCCTTTCATGTGTCATTGTAAGGCCGGGTCTTCCGTGTCATTGTATAACGGGCGACTCAAGGCCGTTGTACTGATCTTTGAGTTTACATATTATAGTCCTGACTTACATTCCCAATACTCTCGCAGTGTGGGAAAATAAATATACATACCAATATTATTTCCTCAGATTACAGTATTCTGTATATTTATAAGAGTGCCAAACAAAATAAAAACGCGATACGCCTGCATTTTTGCTCGCACGTTTCTTTATTCATGGACGCTTCAAGTCATGTATACCGACTCTAGCATGACCTACCGGCAAACCCAGCTACTATCTGCCAGGCTTCCATGGAAACATAGCATGACCTAGCGGTAAACTCAGGCTTCCGTGGCTACCAGTTGATACAGATTCCCACGGGATGCGAGCTTAAGTGTTCGACTTTTAAACTGTTAGCCAGGCCGTTAAATAACAAGGCGCTTATGGTGTTCATAGTATGAACACATGAACGACGTAAACATCAAGAACTAATATTATTGGCCAGCTGATGACTTAAAATTCTCTTCTGCACGCCCTTTTATTTTTATTGGTCGTTCAAGAGAGCTATAAACTCTTCAATGCTATTGGACATCAGAAACCACCACTAAAATGTGGCGTACAGTTCAACAGTCTGCCAGTTTATACCGATCCGCCACGGATACAACAATGCAATGTCAACTCCCCATATTCCTTTTGCACGCGCGAAGTCACTCATAAATAAACAGTCTTACACGCAAGGCCAAACACAAGTCGCGCCACTCCTAGTACTTAGCCCACTCTTGCGCGCACTCCCGGAAACCAGTCCCGCGACACTATCTATCTTTTTCGCGCTGCTGCTGGGTTTAGAGGGGAAAAGGGGCAGAAAATAAATACGAGCCCAAATGGGTCACCATCTATATCCGTGATAAAAACGACGATGAAAATCGGAGCCGAGATAAGCCGAGTTGTGAAGTGTTGTATTGCGCGGTGTTGTATTCCAGCCTTCTCGCTGCCGCACCGCGACCCCATGCGTATCCAGTTCGCGCGCTCCGGTAACATGCGCCTGCTTCCGCCCGACGCGCCGCGCTGTCGCGATGTGCGATACCACGCCTGCAGTATTCCACGGGTTACTGCCTGCAGAGGCGTCTGCAACTTTCCGGCCTAATTCACGGCAGTTGACTCGTCTCATGTGCTTCTCAGATAGACCCTTCTTGGCGTGCCAAATGTCGTTAGCTTCCCTAATGTGTTTAAAGTTTCTAAATCTAAATTACTATTTACAATGTGCCAGCTGGAGAATAATATACAACTGACTGTGCTCCAGCACTGAGTCGGGGCACGAGACTGCTCAGGGTCACGGGCTCGACACCTTAAGGCCAAGTTAGGATGTTCTGGTGGTATGGTGCACGATGAGTTAACTCCGTGTTCTGGCCTCCGGAACACCACACTGGCAAATAACACACGAGGAGACTCTGACCGACCTCACATTTAAAACTACGACTACTTGTAAAGGCACCGCGCGACTGCCTTTCTCCTATTACAGACATACAAATTGGGGGGCGATGTTCCATGGAGGTCTCAAATGTCAGGAGGGGAACAGTGTTTCACATGATATTGCTAAAGATACATAATATCAACACATCTGCAAGAAATTAGGGTTTAAATTCATCATAACCAAAAAATGTTTTGCTGTGCAAAAGCAAAAAAAAAATATTTTAGAGGTCGTTCTTATTTTTATTTCAAGTATTAAAATGGCAAAGATTGTATAAACCAACTCCCTTACTTCTTACCTCCATGATTAAAATACGAGGGAGGTTACTGTTCAGGTGAGATTTCGATAATACCAAACTTTAAAGCAAAAATTGAAATGGCGCGCGAGTAGAATCGGATAATTACCAGCAAGTACTTTATGTCTGTTCCTATTTCTATGGTTGGAATAATAATGGTGGCGTGTCCTTAGGCCCAGTCTGACCTATCACCTACAACAGTAGTGTTAACTACAGCAACGCCGATGGTGATGCAGCTACCGGTGGAAGGTGTATCATCGTTACTGTCAGCATTATATGAGATTTTCACTTGTGCAGTGTATTCAAGAACAGCAGCTAAATTATAAACAAGTGAGCAGAAACATGTGGTATTCCATGAGCCAACTGTGCCTACTGCGACAGCATCAAAAACTTGAAAATTGGCGAGTATGTAATAGACGATTATAATAATAACTCTGAACACAATAAATATCAGCACAACAGGTGTTGTAGTCAGTTTATATGCTACAAAAGATTGAAAAGGCACATCAGGAATTGTGACGAACTGGTCGCACATTAATCTTGACCAAAATGTGTCTTCTGTTGGAAAACGTTTGTACACATATTCAGTGCGAGGCATTATGAAATATATAATTGCACTTTCAACGAAACCGAGAACTCTGTGCTGTGTGCTGTGTATGTGGTGATCACTGTCATGCGTAGATACCCTAAAATTACATGTCAAAACATGCAAAGGACTCGCTCCGCACAATGTATTCATTGGAATAATTAAGAAAACTAATCATTTGCTTGCTTTGTAATTTAGAATTTATATAAAAAATATTTATTTGTAAAATAAGTGTTTTTTTTCTTTAACCTGTCACTTTTATAGTTAAAATGTGACATTTAACTAAACAAAGGTTCTTGCATATACCAAGGATAGAACCAAGGGCAGGAATCAATAAATACATTGATGAGTGATTTTTATGTTTTTTTTATATTTTTCCCAAATTTCTAGGTTAATAATTATGGGTTTCCAAGATGTTCGCCAAAATGGCAAATGCCACAGCTATCCAGTGATTGGCACTCTAGTGGGTAAAAAATAAACTACAATGATTGTAGCGCACTCGAACTGACGAAATCAGGATTGCGGATACAAGATGGTCACCATGACATCTTATGGGCTGACATAATATATTCCTTGATATAAGTGGAGGGAGGTAAGTCTGCCGGTGGCCCCATGGAGAAACGGCCTATCGCCATTTTTATGACATCGTCGGGTTCAAACCTAGTCCTCTGAGCTCCATTACATAAGTATGTTTTCAAATTTTATTAAAATTGCTTTTAAAATTTTTTTATGAGTTTAAAGATGTTTCTCGAATTTATTTATTAATAATTATGGTTTTTCAAGATGGCGGACCTGTTATAATATCAAAATGGTGGAATTTTCTACCGTACCAAAAAGGGCAACTCAAAGAAGTGGGGCACTCTATTATGATGTTTCGGAGTGGGTTACTCAATTTCAAGATTAAGGAATGTTCTGAAATTAAATATGGTGGAATCCAAGATAGCAGAGTTCTAGAATTCAAGATGGTGGATGTGAAATCATACAAGATGGCTGCTGGGGTTAAGGTCAGAGTACATGGTCATTTAAGATGGTCGCTGTGTCAACACAATCCAAGATGATTACCTGGAATCCCAATCCTTACTCAAATACCTCGCATCGGAAACCCATTCATATATTAATATAGTTACATTATAATTATTATTTTATACAGGGTGTATCAAAATTCATGTTACAACACTTGAGGGTAGAAAGCTCTTATTATTTGCAACCATTTTTGCCAATAAACATGTTGCCGGAAACGCGAAGTTAAGCCCCTGTAGCCCCAGAACGAGTCAGTGTAGGCAACCCATTGTAGAGTGTTATGTTGTGGATGTGCGGGTGTTCGAGTAGAGAAATAACCATTTTAATCGTGGCACAGATTTTAATTTCACTCTGAAATGTTTCACAACATTGAAATTGTTGCATACGTTTTAACAACATGACAGCCTAAAGCAACGGCTCAAAAACACGCCCACCTTGAGCGACACAGAGGTGGCAACGGCGAATCATGTTTTCACTGATACGCTGGAACATGTGTGGAGTCGACCTTATGATTTCGAACGCTTCAATGATTCGCTGTGTAAGCTCGTCTACCGTTTCTTCTGGTGTAGCGTAGATAAACCCTTTTACGTAACCCCACCGAAAGAAATCTAACAGGGTTAGGTCCGGTGACCTTGGCGGCCATGCGACAGGGCCCGCTCGTCCAATCCAGCGGTTTGGAAATCTTTGGTTTAAATACTCTCGCACTTGCAGGGAAAAATGAGGTGGTGCCCCGTCATGTTGGTACCACATCACACGTCGGACATGCAATGGAACCTCTTCAAGAAGACCTGGTAGTTCGTTCTGAAGTAAGTGGAGGTATCCGGCGCCGGTAAGTCGTGGCAGAAGAAAAAAAAGCCCGATGAGTACGTTGTCAACAATACCGGCCCACACATTAACTGAAAAACGTTCCTGGCGAGCTGTAACACACGTTGCATGCGGATTGACATCATTCCAAACATGACTGTTGTGCGAATTGAGAATAGCATCTTGAGTGAACTTGGCTTCATCGCTGAATAAAACCGCTATCTCGGGGTTCCTCAATACTCTTCGAATGTACCTACAAGAAAAGGTCATGCGAAGAGGATAGCCTGCCAGACCCATGTGTTGCACTTTTTGAAGGTGGTACGGGTACAAGAGTTGCTCATGAAGAACTCGCCAAACAGCCATTTTGTCAGCGTCCATATCGGAACCTTCTGCCCTTGTGCTTTTATCCGGACTCTCCTCAAATCTCTGAAGTACATCTTCTTCAAAACTGGGAGTACGAACCCTGCGTGCAGCACCAGCATTTGGTCTTGAGACGGCACATGTACCAGTATCACGCATTCGCTGAGTAAGTCTTGCAAACATGGTGTGAGCTGGAATCCTACGACCCGGATATCTTTCTTCGTACAGACGACGGGTGGCTCGTCCATTTTGTCTAGCTTCCCCGTAAACAAGCAGTATGTCCGTGTACTCACTAAACGTGTACTCCATTGAGCTCCACTAAAATGTCGCATTTTTCAGAACCACAGCGAAAGAAATGACACCAAGAGATTGCTTGTACGACAGAACAATCAACGAAAGACCACCAGTGATATCAAAACACACTGCGACACTGCGATGTCACGCTGCGCAGTGCTATGGCACGGCACGAATGGAAGAAAAGAGGTGAGGGCTCCACCAACGGAAGTAAAAGGGGGCGGGGGTCAGCATTCGACATCGTACAGTCCTCTCGAGCGCTGCCCGGCGTTGTAAACACGTAATTCACCACAGCATCGTCTGTCTCTCACAAAGCCCAACGGGTTACCTACGCTGACTCTTTCTGGGGTACAGGGGCTTAACTACGCGTTTCCGGCAAGATGTTAATCGGCAAAATGGTTGCAAATAATAAGAGCTTTCTACCCTCAAGCATTGTAACATGAAATTTTATACATCCTGTATATAAATATCTATAATCAAATATGTATAGGTAAATGTATAAATATGTACATACATGAGGAGACAGAATCATGCCACCATCTTTAATTTGTGACATCACGACACCATCATGGATGATAATGATCTCAGGAAAGCTTGACCATGAAAATATTCCACTTTCCATTAAAATTTACTTATTATTACTAAATATTTCCCTTTTTTGAGGAAATATTTACACTTTAAGAAAAAAATTCTCACCAAAACCAATTAAACAGTATATAAAGAGGTTTTGGTTACCACACCTTCACTCTGACCAGTAAGCCACCAATCAATTAAGAATGTTCGTAAGAAACATTAGCTAAATTATATTTTTAATTAAATATTCATTTATGTAGTCCTTGGTAAAAATAGCAATGCATATTTCCTTCATGATGTACACAAGCAGCCCGACTCCCACCTCCCGTACCTAGGTGTAGTAAATAATAGCCGTCTCCAAATTTGCCCAAAATTCTCCTAAATCCGCAAAAAATTATAGTTTTTTGGAAAAAAATTCCACCAAAATCTCTAAACATTTGAAAAGAAGCCTCTATTTCAAGGAAAAACTTCCCATTACGAGGGAAAAATTTTACGTTTTACTCCGCAAAAATGCCAACGGCTTGAAAATTCCTAAAAGCCGTTTAAAAGCCCTAAACCGCCATAAACTGCCGAGGTCATGACGTAGACCACCAATATGATGTCACGTCTGCCATCTTGAATCATGGCATAACCATTGTTATAATTTTTATCCAAGAAAATTAGGAAAAAATTTTAAACCATCAAATATTAATTTAAAAAAATAAATAAATATTTAGCCATCTTGGATTATGACATAACTGCTAACATATTGAATATCCTTAATTGTTATCCAAAAAAATCAGATCATTTTTTTTATTTATAAAACATTTTAAAATACAAGTAACATAACATTTTTGAATTAAAAACGCACTTTTGTCGAAGAGTCTTCAGTTAGAACCCGGTGAGGTAAAAATTAAAAAAAAATTACGAAAGATTCTTTTTCCACGGAAGCCACCGACAGACTGACCTCCGACCACTAATGCCAAGATATAGGTGTATCGCCAGCTAGCATGATGTCACGCCAGCCTTTTTGTTTTCGTCTGCTGGAGGCCGCGTTTTTTTTTCGGTCGCTGGAGGCAACCATCTTTTCGTCTGACAGAAGGCACTACCATCATGTTATTTTAATTTTTATCCGCTAGAGTTGAGTAATTATTTAATGCCTGGATGCCTGTTATCTTGACATTTGGTCCCCACCTTGTAAATTTGCATTTGTTTTGTTAGAAATTCGGGAAAAAACTTAAAATTCATTTTTTTTTAATTTGCAACCAGTATACGCATTGATTCTATCAGTTCCTGTCCTTGGTTCGATATTTCATCCAAGCAAAAAAAAATATATTTTAATTAGGAAATTTTTATTCAATAAAAGCAGCTTTGGTTTAAAGTCTACCAGCCTCCAGTAAACCAATGATGATGACATATAAGACGCCATCCTAGAACTCCATAATATTTTACCTAGAAATTCTGAAAACATTCCCAAAATCATTTTAAAAAATCGTATATTAATAGAAGATTGACTCGATAGATTTCTTTCCTTGGTTTGATTCTCTGCTAGTGATAAGAGTAACAAAATCTGAAAATAAATTTTAAATTCTGTTGCTCATTACCTTTTATGGAGTTTACTAACTATTCACTCTACGAAAAACGACTCTATACAAGTAATTTGTCAGGCAAAATAAATATCTTAACGCTGTGCCTACCATGGAAGTCTAATTTTTGTTCAATGTTAGACATATAGACCAAGCATCTCCGAACATAAAGATATTTTTGAATGATACTCAAAAAACATTTTTAAACAGGCAAAGTCCAACGCATTAAACCATACATATCCTAACCATAAGACTAATCATGTCCTGAGTACAGACTTAACGATCCACAATCAGTGTAAAGGAAACACATTTTGAAGAACAATAAAAAAAGAAAGCACAATTGGAAGTACAATCGGAAACACATTCGACGAAGAGGAAGCACAATAAACTAAAAGAATGTACAATTCGAAGCACAATCAAAGAAAAGGGAGCACAATCAACGAAAATGAAGGTAAATTATAAGCACAATAAAAAAAGGAAGCTGTATTACTATAACTCAGTCTTAGTTAGAAATCATATTACAAGGAAAAAATCAATATTTTTTTTAAATTTCAAATAATTAATTTATTCAATATTTTACACATGTGAGTCAAACAAGTCATTCTTGTTTGTAACCATCTTCACTCAGTTATTTAAGTATCGAGGCTACTTCGTCGATGTGCAAGTTATATCCTTCACGAACCAATGTCACCAACAGTCTCAGGCGATCAACCAATTGTTAGTTTCTTCCCATGGCATATTACCAATCCCTTCTGCTATCATCTTTCTGGAATGTCTGTTATCAATATTTTTAAGATCGCTATCGTCCCAGTGTTTATCGTAAGCATGATCAGAATTATTTGTTATATCACGCTGTATCCATCATTTCGGTCGTAGGACTTCACCAGAGCTATCGATATTGCCAGCTTTAGGTGCTTCATCACATTCTTTGGTATTGTCACAATCTTCAGAGTCACTGTCGCCATCATAATAAACGTCAGCGTATTCACCCAGATTACTGTAAGGATTCGAAATCGTTGACGACGAAGTTTATTCATTGTCTTAAAGCTTTCTTTTTACGAGTCCATCATTTTTATAAAGTACCGAGGATCTACCTGAAATCGTCTTGAATGTATTCTCAATTTTCATGTTAAGGATACTTCTATTCTCTTTAGTCTTCCGGAAATCATCAATGTCGTTCAAATTAAGTCTTTTGGCGAGATCAGAAAAGCTAGGAACACAATCTCGTTCAAGACAAGGAAAGTTATTGACATAATGCAGAGCACTCATCTTTAGAATGGTAGCTCCATAGATGTTCTCTATCTTGTAAGTAGGCTTGGTGTAACAAGTTATCTCGTGGCTTTTTAAGCTCTCTCTTCACGTAAACGATTTGCTACAACGAACGCAACTTATCTTTTGCGTAGCGGATTTTTAACACAGTCATTCTTCTCATGTTGTCAAGCATTCTTTCTCAAGATAAATTCCTTGCTGCAGAACTTACACTTGTGTCCTTTCGATACAGCTGCAGACATCGAACAGGGCTCCATGTTAGTTACTGAGACGACGAATAGCAGATGACTTTTGAAAGTTTTAAATTGGAACCATTACATAAATATAACTTTTTTAATATTCAGTCAGCGAGAGTTAATTTGTCTCATGCAATTAGTCCCGATTATTTTCAACAGAAGTCGCCACATATTGTGTTGAGGTTAAAATTTTTATTTTTTTCTGTGGGATGCGGGATGCTCTTAAAGGTCGCAAAAGAAGGATGGCTTCGCTAGACATCAAGGAGAAGGAGGTTCGTCTTGCACGATGGTGCTTCTCAGCTGCCTCAAGACATATTATTTTACTGATTTTTTTTTTTTAATTTTGCCTGATATAAACATTTTCAGTGATACATTATAGCAGAAATACAATAATTTAAAGTAAATCTGATAAAAAAGCATGACTCATTAAGAAAAAAAAATATTTTTCGTGTAGAGAGCGATTACTCAGAAAAAATCAGAAGCACTCGGAACACATCAGCAGAAGTCTCGACAGGATTAAAAAGGAGTACATTAAGAATACCATCAAAATTTTGATAGGAATAATCAGGAGCACACGGAGAATACTAACACAGCTGTGTAAATTGGTTCCCAAATTTTGCTAAGAACGTTTATGTTGCTAACTTACAGTAATGAATACACTTTTTTTGTAATCGGAAAAAGTCTGAGTGATTATAATAAATTATGTTGTCCGTCTTTACAAACTGTGAGAAATTAGAAACGGTTAAATTACCAGTGAGTTTCGGTTCGGCGTTTGTGAAAATACTGTGTGCACAAACGGCCCAATTCAAGTCTACGAATTAAGCGTACTTAAAGTCTAGGAAGATGCGTGAAAAAAATAGTTGGGCAAGAGTGCTAATAATTCAGTTGAACTTTCAAGATGAACAGAAAAGGCATTATGAAGTTTTATGTTGGAGCGCTCCATTAAAATTCTAGTATTTTAGATAGTGTGCTAGATTACTTTTATAAAATTATTTGGCCTGGTATTAATATATGACGTTGTTACATCTCGTATTTGTATTGCGCGAGATAAGGTTAACTTTATTGTGCTGTAATGAGGCATGTATTTTAGTTGCAATAGTTTTATCAATATTTGTAGGTATATAATGTATACATTTTTTTAATGATTACTTTTAAGCATACGGACTTCAAAAAAGTGTTTAACATGTGCATTATATGCATGTTAAAATATCTCGCAACAGCCACGGTCGGTTTCACGATTGTTATTGAATTTTATAGACTGCAGAAAGTTAGCTTCAAGTTTAACTGGTTGATACCTATTAAATGCTTTTCTATAAGATTTTGATAATGATAACATGTTGAATAAATGTCTGTAATCTCACATTGCATGCTCAATGGGGTGGAGACTCGGGCTTCGCGAAGCGAGTGAAGACATGTTGTGTAACTGACCATCTTGGTAGCGTGCGTGTGGGGAATTTTTGCCGGCCTTGACCGTAGAAGTAGATCAAAGTCGTGTGACCTGCTCCACTCTACTAATAGTGTTAAATGAGGGCGATAGTGTTGCGCTATTTTTTTAAACTTCCATGGCTGTCAGCTGGATTTACCATACCAGTAAAACAAAGAGGGTCTACAGATTAATATAGAGGCTGCCGAAATACAATTTTGACCGGAAGATTCTGTTGATATCATAAGACGTCAGTTGTCAAACCATATAAAAAGAGAGAAAGTGCAATTTGGTGCGCAGTTGATAGAGGGGGGCCGATTTTCAAAAAAAGCAATTTTGTTACGAACTTAGAATGTAACCTTGTCTCTGAAAATTTCCCAAGTATACCTAATTGACGTGCTAGACAGCACGACGAATTATTAAACTTTTGTCTAGAAGTTAATCGCTTAAAGGTATTCAAATTATTTGCCAACGACGTTGAATTGACGCACTGAGTCATGGGTAAATATCCCGCAATATTTTAGCTGGCTGTTTGGAATAAATTTGGAATGGCAGAAAAAGGAATCTATGGAAAAAAATTTCCCAAGTAGGATTAACGAAACATTACGTAGGGAACGAACATATAGGTTCCAGAGTGGTGACAAAAATATGGTTGAATATGTAACTGACATTTGTGAGCAGACAAACGCGATAAACATTACTTTAAATAATGATGAGCTTATTTCACTTTATGCTGAGAACATGCTTCCGTAGGGTCAACGCGAATGCGTGTTCATCGAAAAACCTAGATTTTAAGAGACGTCCGCAAGTGAGCTTCCGAAGAAGATAATATTTGGTGCGCCATGCAGGAGTGTGAAAATAATAAACAATTATTAGGAGCAAAGGTGGTAGCTGTATTGCAGAGTAAGTTATGATATAATATTGTGGATAAAGCAGACATTTGAAAAATAAATGTGATAGACAACTATAAGAGAAATTAAATGTATCACTTGTTTTACATGTGAAAAGGTAGGGCATTATGCCACCCACTGTGAAAGTGGTATTACCTATAGGTAATTTTGAAGGCCGGAGTTTTCAAACAAAGATAACTAAAAATTTACGTAAATATGTTACGGAAATAGCTGTAGAAAATCGCGAGGGGCGTGAAGTTCAAGTTGAGTCTAAAGAAAAGTTTAATAATGATAAATTCAAAGTTCAAGATGTTTTTAATGGCACATGTTATAATTGTAGGGAAAAAGGATACACAACAGGTTAGTGTAGAGTTGAAAAATTAGGCACTTTACATTGCATAGAATTATTTTGTTACCTCTGCCAGGCGGTTGGTCATGTGAAAGAGTATGCAAAAAACTAAAAAAAAAAAAATATTGTTTGAGGGTTTTGTGGAAAACACGTGTATGCGTGAAGGGTTGTAGGTTCCTGGAATATGAAAAGAAATTTCTTTTCGGAAATAAACATCATTTAGCGGTGTTGCGCGAGGCTAGTAGTTTTTGTGAGGTAGTGGAAATGTATGGCAAGAAAGTAGTAGTTTAATGGACACCGGTGCTAGTAATTGTTTTACCAGCCAGAATCTTTTAAGTAAGTTGGCTGAGTAGAGGAAGGAGCTTCAACATTTAATAAAAGTTGGGGATGGTATTCTGGTATTTTAAGTTTGTGGGAAGAAACAGACAGTAAGGTCGACGTGTGGTTACATTTTAAAATTGGGAAATTTTCTTGGAGTAGAAAATTGTGGGTAATTGAGAGGTTGATTCAAAATATGATTTTAGGCATGAATTTTTTTGTCGAATACGCATGCTGTTATTGATTTTAATAAAAAAGAATTGAGATTTTTATTTAATGAGAAAGTGAAGTTCAAATTAAATAAAAATAAAGGAGCAAAGTTGTATGTGGTGGTATCGAAGGAGCGGGTGAAAATTTGGGGGAAGAGGAAACTAAGGTTGTCGAGGCTGATTTTGAGATGTTATATCCCTTATGATAGGAAAATGTAACATGATGCCATATCGGATTGAACTAACTGATTACAAGAATATTAAGTGCATACAATATCAACGCACCCCTACCAAAATGAAGGCATTTATGGACATAATTAAAAACTTGAAAGATGAGTTGTAAAGTAAAATTCTTTGTTCGCTGCCCCTGCTTTTGTTAGTAAAATAAATAACAGTTTAAAAAACAAAAAAAACACGCTTTTATAGAAAATCCAACTAAAAAATAGAAAATAAAATTTAATAAATTTAATTTAAAAATAGTGTGAAATAAAAAATATGTATTTTATTTTAAAAAAACCGTGGGGTGCATGGTGTCAATAGTTATAATTATTTTACTGACAGATATGAGTAGGATTATCAGTTTGATAATGGGTCATTCTATCAAAACAAGCAATATTGAGATGGAGAAAATCTTTGGAATAAAAGTCATATTTATTTTCTTTTTATGAATTGATATGTTTTTACTTAGCCTTCATAACAAAATAAGCTTATGAGCAATAAATAATTTCACTATTTACATACGAAAAAATTATATTTTAAACATTGTGTACCAGGACAATGACACAGCTGTCAGGACAATGATAACAACATACAAAAAACTCTTGATAGTCCTAGCACATTCATGAAATAAAATGTAAATAAGTTATGTACCTACTAAAAACAAGAATTAGTTCATCTCATAGTGGACAAAAGATATATGCTTGAGTATAACAGTAAATACATTAAAATGCAATAAAATAGAGAGTAAAAATATTTCAGAATTTCAAAAAGGAAAGTCCCTGAATGTGAATTGAGAAGCACGATTGCCACACGGTACTGGATGTCCAATCTTCTTTTTAACACTGTGAAAGGCGTAACTAAATATGTCATTTTTTGGGGGCCATTTAAATGTTGAATCAGTGACTGGAACCATGACATTCACTTCACACGCATGTTCTGATATTGCCAGAACTTCACCAGGATACTGCTTGCCTTCATATGAGACAACAACCCATTCACCAGGTTGGATGTTGGTAATAATATCTGAAACATACTACACAGTTTTGAAAATTGATAAGTTATAATCTAATTTAAAAAATATTTGACAGTAAAAGTTTTTGCAGTTTACCTTGAGTTTGTTTTGCAGAATCACCGCATTTATTTTCATCTGTAGTAAACTGGCCATTCATTTTTTGTGAGCCAAGATAATATCCATGAGTTAATCCTTAATATGTGGGACATAGACAGCTTAGTGAGCTAAAGTGTAATGTTTCTGGTTCATTGGAACTGTGGATCACTTGATGAACCTCCATGGTGCCTTTGAAAGGGATCAACGTCTTCTCAGACCGGAATTTTGAGTGAATGGAATCAATAAATTCTGATTTGATCTCAAATAGAAGGATGCCAGGACATTCTTTGTAAAGTGCAGCAAATAGATGTTCAAATGAAGGTAAATCTGTTCCTTCTGCAACTATGCGATCTGCTGTTCTTTTCAAAACTCCACCTATTCCATCAGGAGCACCCTTCCCGTGTCCTGCTTCAGAGAAGTTCCAGCAACTGAACCGTACATTTGTAGAAATAGTTGGCAATCCTTTTGACATAAGATAAAAATTGGTCTTGTTCCTATACTGGGTGGTGGGTGAGTCACTATAAAAGTATACTTCATTAATGATTTTACTGGCCATAACATTCTCCAAAATAGGCTTTAAATGTGCCCAAACAGCAACTGGGTCGTGTCTCAAAGATTTTGATAATGAACAAAATGCTGTTGCAGTTGTTACATTGTCACTGTTCAGATAATACACTCCAGTGTGTAATGTGATTTGTGTTCTGGAAGCACCGAAGTGCATTGCTTGAGTTTCTTTGCTGTATTTCAAATTGTAATTTTGACTGAAGAATATGTGAAAAAGAACACCATTTTCTGAGAAGCAGTCTTTAATTTCATGTAGCATATTTAATTGATGTATTGCATTGCCTTTATGTATCATAAATTTTGGGACACACAACTTAAAAGCATGAACCATTTCACTGATAGTTACTGGAATGTCTTCTTTGGTAGTAACCTTTACAACCACTGATTTTCCTTTGACTTGTCTTTCTTCATTCTTGGTAACCCATTTATTGTAACTCGTAATTTCATTACAGTCAAGTTCATTGCATATAAGTACTACTGCATTATCTTTACATTCAACACATTTACGGAGCATGCAGTTTTCTCTACCTTCAGAATCACATGTAACTTTTTTAATAATATATTGAGGATGTTTTGTTTCCCACACTTTCAATGAAAAAAGTTTTTCTGTTATAAGTTTCATGTTTTCATGTGTTACACACAAACAGGTGTCCCTTTGATCAACATTTGGTTGAACTATCCAAAATGGTCTATATTTACAAAATGTTGCATAACATACTTTGTAGAGATCTTCAGTCCCATATCTTTCATGCAACATCTTCATTGATTCGCTCAACAGTCGTTTTTGTTTTTTCACTCCCAATCTTGTTATACAATCTTTTTTACCTGGGCAAAGGCGACTGTTCTCATCTTTCTGAAGAAACTTAATGATACTCTCCTGAAATTTAATGGCCTCACCCTTCACTTTTCTTTCATAAATCAAATCTCTCCGATTCTGATTGGCAAAAAAACATTTGTATTTCAAAAATGTTTTGTTTTTATTCAAACACCTGTATTTTTTATTACTTTTCCAGAGAGTAGTTTGACGAAAAGTTGTTTCGATTTAGCGCTCTTAATTAGATCATAACTGTCTTTAAGCTGTTTTTCTAAGACATTACCAAAAATAAGCCTTTTTCTGACGTCATTTGGAACCTTCTTACCTCTCAAGAGCTGGCTTGCTTGCTTTAATACGCGGTGTAAGATCATTACTTTTATTCTCATTGTTGCATCTTAGTCTGTAATACCTTTTCTTGTATTTATTCGCTTCTCTTTTAGATTTTTCAAGATCATGTTTCAATTTACTGATGTGCAAATAGGCTTTTGCCCGATCTCGTTAACCTTTCTTCTACCAGCACTTATTTTCTTATTTGCATTAAGTGTTGTGGTACTGTTTGATGGACCAGGAGCAGGTTCAGGCGGGTCATCTGCTTCATCTGGTGGAATGTCTGGACATGACTGGCCACTGGAATTTTGTTTGTTTTTTCTGTAAGGTTTAGAACTTTCTTTCCATTTTTTGCGTGTGAATCTCTGTTCTCTCGTTGTCATTTTGCTTACAGGCTTGACAATTCCAGTTTTCTTTTGTCTCTCATATTTAGCATGTCTTTTTAACTTTTCTTGTAACAATCGTCTTGGGTCATTATTTATTCTCTCTTGGCGCTTCTTCTCTGCAAGTATTTTCTTCAATAACCTTTCATCATTTGATTGTTTAATTTTACCCATTATGTTTGCTGCTCTTCAAAACTGAAAATATTTAAATATTTATAATGCATTTACATAGTATGTAAAGAACAGATGAGTATTTCAAATGTGATTGTGACCTGTTCAAAAACAATATTAATTAACATATTCGAATTGGTTTTAAATGGAACAGAATTAAAAATGACACGAGAAAAGAAATCATTCGAAGTACTGTCGCAACGACAGCACTGTGAATAATTAGCTATGTTAGTGCTTGTCACATGAAGTAGTAGTAGTATTTTTTTTCACTATGACCTAACCTCCATTTATTTCCATTTCATTACATAGTTAAGCTTAGTAAATATATTGTTGAGTTGAGGCAAAATAAAAATAGTATTTACGTGTCTTTAAATAGGCATAAAATATGTTGCATTTGAAAGCCATAATTATTCTAGTCTTCTTAATATCTGGGAAATAATGTACCATTTCCTTTATAACTGTATGAATATTGACATCTGTGATAAAATGTGGTGTTGAACAAAAATTACGAGATAATACTACCTAGTATGCAAATAACATCATTGTCCTGCCATGTTGTCATTGTCTTGCCTCATTATAGCCAGGACAATGATGACCAAGACAATGATGAAACAGACTTTAGAAAAGTATATATTGTTTCCTCCAAAATTTTTGAGGTTAAATATTACCTATATGGCCTGTTTATGACTGATATTACACACTTAAAAATAAAACAAACATTATTTTATTACATAACTGTGGTCAGACTCATTGCCCAGGAAAATGACTGTTAAAAAGCATAAACATTCAAACACTTATTCTTCTTTGTCAATGTAAGAATAATTTATTCCCAACAAACTTCAATGGACACATTTCCTTTTAGTTGATACTTACACCAATAGATGGCTAAATCTTCTCAAATTGAGCTGCTACCTATCTTTGCTAAAACGAATTAATCAAATGATACCCGGACAATGATGGTATTCTTGGAGACAACTATTAAATTACAATTACAAAAGTCTTTTGATGTGTAAACAATTACTCAATTATCACTAAGTGATAGTTCTAAATCTATAATATATTAATAAAATTACATATAATAAAAAAATTATTTTCTTTTAAGGTTAAATAAAAAAATTCAATAAAATATGACCAGTGCAAGCCAGGAGAATGACTTTTTGAAACATAAAAACTATAAACAAATTTAATGTGAATATATTTTTTACATGTTAATGTTATTTTATATAGTGAATAGGATGTTCATGATTGTAAATTTTTTTAAATGGTTTTATTTAATTCGAAACACCACGTAGACCCGAGAGACAACAATATTGCTTGTTTTAATAGAATGACCCTAATATATTAAAAAGCACCCCACGCTTTTTTTTAAATAAAATACATCTTTTTATTTTACACAATTTTTAAATTAAATGTATTTAATTTTATTTTCTATTTTTTAGTTGGATTTTCTATAAAAGCGTGTTTTTTTAGTTTTTTAAAATGTTATTTATTTTTTACTTTTTAGTTATGATTTTTATAAACGCGTGTTTTTTAATTTTTTTGAACTGTTATTTGTTCTAATCTACTATTAATTCCGTGATAACTATAAGTAACTGTATTTATTTTACAGATTATTAATGTGTACAGCTGTATTGATAGTCAAATCTCGATTTTAGAAGCCATTCAAAAATTTTAACGTTATCAATATATACAGTGAGACTTAATGGTATAAGGTTATTGACGAACAAGTGATATCGACCAGTCTTACATACTGTACGAAATTAATGCTGTGAAGCAGGAAAGGATGGGAGTTACGGATTAATTATTACGTGAAGCGTTCCACATTTACGTAACAGAAAGTTTGGGAAGGATAAGGATTGAGAAAGGATGAGGAAAGGACCTGCTCAATGAGAGTGTATACAATCTGTGAGAAAAATTCGGATATACCGGACTGGGATTCGAACCCAGTCTTGTCGGCTGCTTTACCATCGGGCGCTCGTTATATGATACAAAGCGCCCCAAGCTTTTTTCACAATAATACTAGTATTTTTCATTCATTATTGTTTTAAGCTTATTTTAAAAATTATTTCCTCAATTTCTTCCAGGTAAAAATCCTTAAACTGTGGGTTTTTCTCTAAATCCAAATATTGTTTTGATATATCATCTGTCAAACTTATCCATATTTTCCGTGTTTGATGTCTTTTATTTAATGAGTTACTGACCTTGGCATTGTTTGGAGTATATGTAACTGCTTGGTGTAGATTTGCAGGTTGGTGTTCGAGTGGAATTACAAAAATCTGCACATCAGGTGTAGATATTGAGGTTATGCATATAGTGTTTGATTTCTCATCTGCTGTTGGTTTCACAGCAAAATCAAACTTCAATTTTTCCATGTTTCGTGAAATATTTGCATAAAATGTTGTTTTATAATAATGTTTCACTCTTGGTTAACTGGTAAAATGAAACAAATACTTAATTGTGTTTCTCTATTTAACGAAAGAAAACATTTAAAGCCCTTATTTCAGTTTTTTTTCCTCCATATTTTTACAAATATAGATAATATTCTCTTCAAGAAAGTATATTGTTCACAATAATCATAACCCACTCTCACTTTTCATTTAATTAAATGTCACAATATTTAGTAGGCTTTGTTTATATCGCGCCAAAGACAAACTGAAAGAAAAGAGTTCGCACATTGTAAAGAAAACCATTTCGGTCATGTGCAAACTCTTTTCTTGTGAAATTATATAAATTGACAAAAATATTATTTTCAAATTTATTAATGGAATAATAATATCAAATTAGTGTATTGTCATCGGTCATCGATAAATCTACAAAGTTTGAATGAAATCTGGCCTTTTAAAGTGGGTCAAAATCGCACTCAAAGGAGTCGGTTACAAACATAGAAACAAACATACAAACAAACAAACAAACATACAGGTGAAGCTAATATAAAGCATGTAAAAAGAAAGACCCAGATTAAATTAGGCTCTTGCTTGGCTATCGTTTGCTGAACCAAGGCATAAAGTTTGACTTCTTCCCCCTTCCTTAAATTGAGGTACGTCTACAGCATCTAGGAGAAGCAAAGTATTTCCCGGTTTTGGACTTGAATGCCGCCTTCCACCAGTGCGCGCTAGAAGTTATTAGTCAGCAATACTCGGGATTTGTAACCCCCTGTGGACAATATGCATGGAGGTGAGTACCTTTTGAAGTGAATTTTGGTACACAGTGTCTCCCAAAGTTGATCCATTTACTGCAGGATTTTCAATTTAAGTTCACGGTCAGTTTTTTAGATGATATTTTATATATATTCTAAAAACTTCCAGTAGCATGAAGAGAATATCACTTTGGTGTTGAGAAAATTGCGAGAAGCTGGGTTAAATGTAAATCCGAAAAAAATGTGTTGTGCGAATACCGAGATAAAGTTCTTAAGATTTTGGGTGAAATGGTAAGTGAGAAATGGATCCAGCTTATATAACTCCTATTGTTAATTTTCCAGCACCAAAAAAAATGTAATGGCCATAATGCGTTTCCTTGGAATGCTTGGATACTTCAATCGCTTTATTTCATATAATGCCGAAATCAGAGCACCTTTGAATTATTTAAAAAAGAAAAAAATAGAATTTATTTGGGAGATGATCAGAAAGCTTTTAATCAGCTAAAATAAGCTATCTCTTACACCCCTGTGTTGGTCTTACCCGATTTTAGCAAACAATTTACTGTCCAATGTGATGCAAGTAGTCTAGGTTTACGAGCTGTTCTTCAAGAGAGAGAACAGGGTCTCCAGCCACTAGCGTGTATATTTGCTGTAGAATGGTTTGAGACATTTATTGAATTTGACACCTTTGACATATGGACTGACAATCAGGCTTTAACGTGGCTTTTCCCTTAACCCTACGGCTTGGTAGAATTTGCCGGTGGATTATGCAGCTTACTAAATTTAGGTTCCATATAAAGCATGTTAAAGGCACATATAACGCAGTCGCCGATGCTGTATCTCGTATGTTCGATAGTCAGGATACGATGTGAGGAGTCAGGGAAATGGCTAGAAGGAGGGAGAAATACGGAGTGAGACAGAGGAAGTAGGTGGAGAGGGTATTGACATGGAATATTGAAATGTATTGGCAAATTATCCTTAGGCTTTTTAAAATATGAAAGATAAGCAGGAAAAGGATGATGAAGTTCAAGATATTTTGAATAATCCTGTAGAGATAGGACAAAAAGGAATATGAAAATAAGAAAGGGATATTGCATTTGGTTAAGGATGAAAAAAGTAGGAGTTATGTTACCAACAAAATATCCGCGACTGATATCAACATAGCAGATGAGCTCATGCACATGAACATGAGCTCAGATAGAATGTCCAGATACCAAACACACTACGAAATTTTATTTCCAGCCAGAGGTGAAGCAGTTGACAATAGTTCAGTTTATTACCATTTTGGAAACTATTTTATGAGGCTTATGGTGGTGAAGACCCTGTCAAGACGCATCTTCACATTCGGCCAATATGTAATGAACATGCACCAAACCATCTATTTATCATCACTCACCACTAGGAATTCAAAGCAAACAATTTCGATGCAAATCAAGAGATAATAATAGAGATAATATTGGAGGACGATTATATCAGATACTATAGTCACTACACCAATGAGAACAAGAAGCAAGTTGCAACACATGTGCCCTCAGAATCACCATACAACGGATATCAGCAAATACCAAGCTCGCTACCATTCAAACTGATGGACGACGATGGAGGGTGGAAATTTACCCATGGGAAGCACACAGTAAAAAGACAAATTCAGTAGGTGGCATCCACTGGCCACTCAACAGCTCCCGAATCTAACCGATTCAGCTTACTTGAAGCTGCAGAAGCACTATCAATGAAGAACCACAGCCCCGCAACCCTAAAACTCCAAACCTGTCTGCAACTGAACCACCCATTACACCATCGACAACAGATAAAGTTCCAAATTCAACATGTCCCGGTTCCATCAAAATGTAACTAAATAAGGGGTTCCTAAAGCACAAAACAGCTCTAAGTAAATTTCTCAATAATAACTAGGAAATTAGGACTGTTACCGCTCAGAGCCATGAAAACCTCCAAAGGTTTTTCAAGCTGAAATATGTTGAATTTTTTATGCATTTCAGGCAAGAGTAAAAGAACTCTAGGTTTGTCGTAAGGGGCCTAAACACCGATTCCAACCCAACTGAGCTGCAGGAACAGATCCGGTCTCTCGGAGTGGAAGTCGCCTCAATTAAGAGAATGGACCACCGTACGAGGGCCGAGGAAACAATCCCAGGGCCACTTTTCCTGGGTCCTTAAAAGGCACCATGCAACTCTCCAAGGTCCTAGGCACACACTACCTGGACCACATGGAGGTGAAGCTCGAGGCCTACCATGGCTATCAACCAGTGCAATGCTGCATAAAGTGCCAGTGCTGGGACCACCTGAGCCACTGCTGCAGCATGAGGCCCAGGTGTGTGCATTGACCAGGCGACCACCCATCAGTCAACTGCACAAGGACCAGGGAGGACACCCCCTCCTGTGTCAACTGTGCAGAGCACTAGCTATCTGAAACAGCCAATATCACTGTATCCATAAACTGCCCAGACTGGCCATGATCACCAAGACAAAAGCATTAAGTCAGCACCCACCACACCCAACATGACACCTGCCAACTCAACAAACTTTTCCCCTTTGCGCACCCAAAAACCACATTTTCTAGCCAACTGAGGGTTTTTAAATCAGACATACCAACTCCAGCCACATAACAGCAACAACCACCAAACCAGTCCCACCACGACACCCATGCTCCTACTTATCTTAAACCTCGCTGTACCTGAAACACCAACCAAACTAATAATAATTCGACCAATGCAGAACCTAACCCATTAAGCATGGTAACCAAAGTCATTTAAAATAATTGAAGAGATGAATCTCCTTAAATGGATCCCCATCTTCCTGGATGCTATCAGGAAATTCAAAGCACAACAAAATTATGATGACATATATACCAAAATATTTTCAGTTCTCGATGCCCTTTGCAATGCATTCTCTTGAACACATTCTTCCTCCTCCTTCCCCTAGTAATACAAGCCCACAAATCCGACAACAATTTTTTAACAAATAAATACACACCTAAATAAACATTTTTACAAAAGATACACACATAAACATGCCATATAACTCAAATTGGCTGCTCTGACTGGGCAGTAACTTAGACATTCACAAGTACAACACTCGTAAATTCAATGAAACAAAACAAAATAATTATAAATAATGTAAAAGTTAAGTTATTTTTAACCTAAACATTTTTGTGTAAATAATGTATATACTATGTGTTTATTCAAAATGCATGTAAATCTGTCACATACCATAGACTGTATTTGTAATCAAGTGAACTACCAATATAACAAAATATAGAGTAAAGGATTCCAAAGAGACACGATGAAAGTTGCTTGAAATTTTTCTGTCATTGTAAATAAGAGCTTCAGTGAATAATTATAAATAATGCAAAGTTCTGCAATATCTGTCAAAAGAGCACTGAATGTTAGTGTGTCAAACAATGTACCACATAAAAAATTGTAAATTGTCCAATTTTTAAAATAAAAACCTATTTAACTGTAATTATTATCCTAAGCTCGAGACCACTGGAGTGATAATGGATCTAATTCCAGCCACCGTTTAAAATTAAAAAAATATATAATGCAGCGACCTTCATCTTCTCAACTAACTGTGATGTCATTCAAGATGACCGACATTTGAGATGGATGACAACAGCGACACCTACCTCCCAAATCCTCAACTAAGACAAGAGGGAATATAAAAATAATAATTTGTTGGAAAGAGGGGAAAAGGGAGGGGGGAGAAGGGCGAGGAGGGGGGAGGAGTAGTACATCTAAAACAACAATACTTGGCTAAGCCCCTAGGGTGAAGAAGGAGGACGAGGGGTAACACTCCGGTTGAGGGGGAGATATAAATATAACACTATATGCAGAGGGGGAGGAGGTGACAGTGATTTATTACCTAATTTGAATATCCTTTATGTGGGGCAGATTGCATATGATCCACCTTCTTGTGTACTTTGCCGAGGCAATTTCAAAAGAGGGATCCTTAAGGTTGACGGCTGCAACCATTTTTTTGCGCTGAAATATTTTTCATAATCAATTTTCAAATTTGCGCGTTCAAGTTAATCAGTTGACTGTAGCTAATCAATAAACATAAAAATAGTGTAGAACAACAGATAGCTGGCTAAGCAGCAGAACATCAAACAAGTTAACTTAAAGATAAAGCCCCAAAAAAATTCCCCACGGATGCACTGAAAGACGTGAGCGATTCATTCTTTCTCGAAAGGGTGCATCGGCGATACTGAAAGGATGCTTCAGACTACTCGGAAGGTCAACAAAATTTTCCGATATTCTTTAAAGAGTTTCTTTTGAAAGATCCATTTGGCAATAATGATGCTTCAAGGCTAAGTCTCACAAACTGTATTGAATTTTTTAATTGTCTGGTCATTGCTTTGATGGCCTATCTCTAAAATTTTAACACGATATTTCTCCTGCATTCGTTGTCTGCCACTAATTTATTCAAAATTTTATAATTTAATAGCTGGAAAATATCGCGCAAGTGTTCGTAATTATTGTCACCTGCGCGACATTTTATACTCATATTACACTTAGTGAATATCTGTGACAGAACTACATATTCAAGGAAAATATCATGAAAAAATTTATTAAATAGCAATTAAATGATAGAAATTACGAGAAAATAATTTTAAAAAGTAATTCAAAATGAGGTGCGAGACGGAGCCATAAGGCCCCGTCTGCCCGGGCACACACACGGTGTGCAGAGCTTCAGGATAAACAACGCGATTTGAAAACTACTCAAGATATCCGAGTGGGGTCTGTTTACGAAAAGCATTTAAGGATTCGCTGAGGGCAGAAAAATACTTTTGATTACGGATTTAGGTTTAAACTGTATTTTTAGAAGAGTTAAAATGACTAAAAGGTGTGTTTTCAGAGTAGCTTTTAGATGTAAAACAACCCGTACAGCACTTAAGGGACTTGCATTATAACTTTATCTTCATTTCTCGGCCATATAATATTACGGTCACCGCTCAAATTTCACAGTTATTCTGTGATTACGAGAAGACTGCGCGCCAGTTCAGAGCCTTAGGGCGCTTGCACACGCTCTGGCACAACCGGAGCTGGAGTTGGCACCGGCACCGGAGGACTCGCAAGACAACAGTTCCTTATGGAGTGCTGCACACGCATGCCGGAGTGCAGCCGGAGATGACCTCGATAATCCGGACTACCTGCCTGGCGCGGAGCTGGACAGGGGAGTGGGCTGTCGTCGCTAGCACAATACAAAACACTGGCACATAGTCCAGCCATTTTATGATAAAAATGGGTCGATTTATGGACAAATTGCAAGAAAAGGTTTTTATATATCAAAATTTGCAGAAAAATTCGTAGAATAACATATCCAAAATCCACCGAAATCCACTTTATTTTGGTAATTTGTTTCCGGGATTTGTCCAGGAAAAATGCGAAATGAATTAATAACTGGAAAACGGTGCGTTCTACAAAGAATGGTAAAAAAATACACTAAAATTAAAGAGAGCCAAATTTTCCATAACATATCAAAAATGTACAAAAATCCACTAATAACTACTATTTGTTTTCTGGAATTCGTCCCGAAAAACCAAAAATATTAAAATAAATTGAAAATGGCGCATTATACAGCAAAATATTTCAGGACAAAGTTAAAGTACACAACGATTTTCATAATATATTACAAATTCACAAAAATCAACACAAAATAGGTTTTTGGTTTTCCAGAAAATTTCCTGGAAAAAAAAGACAAAACGAAAACATATCCTACGTCAAGAAAGTCGTGATTAAAATTAAAGACTTTTTTTGTATTAAATATAATTTCAATTCACCAAAATCTGCTTTTATATATATATATATATATATATATATATAGTTTTATTTTGTGACTCGTCCTGGAAAATATTTAAAAATTCAATAAAACGAAAACGGAACATCGCATTGAAAAAGTTTCGGTGGGACAAACAGAAGCACACAAGATTTCCTATACTAAATCCTAAATTCACTGAAATCTGGTAAATAGATTTTATTTTGTGATCGGCCACGGAAAAAGTATTGAATATGTAGGCTAAATAACAGAAAGCATTGTATCCCATGTCAAATTATGTCAGATCCGAACTATATTCATTTTCCATAATATATTTTAAAGTCACTTAAATTATAATCCTTTTTCAGTTAGTGATGTGTTAAAACGTTTTTGAAATCTACCAAAATTATTTTCCAGAAAAAAAAAATCAGACTCATTTCAACTGCTTATCGTTTAAAAGAAAAATTCGACACGTCCATCCTCACAAAACATACCATACAATTAAATTTACACAAGCTTTCCAGTGACCTGTTTCGAGAAGAAATAGAAAAATATACACACATTGGGATGCACTCTGCAACACACAATACTGAATATACATGCATGGATATGTAGGAACACCCTACCTTAAAAGCCGTCACAGTAATTGCAGTCCTCGGGAGGTAATTCACGCCGGTTTTTACAGGTTAATCCATGACAGTTTCCACATGCCGAAGAACATGAGATGCCGTGTTTCCTACAACTGCAGTTGGATGCACCGCAACCATATTCCTTGCAAGTGCACCTGATTACCTTCAAAAGACATTCCGGAGTTGTGGCTTGTCTGTCGAAATTGGCAAGAGAAGGTGGCCACATTTTCTCCATCCCCATTCTTCTGGATTCATCTTTATTCCCTTCCATTCTTGTATCTGATAGAAAACCCTTAAGAAATGGAAACGAGCTGAAGCACTAGTTGGAGGTAACTGTTCTGGTTGTACACATTTGGAACTAGTAGCTGCTTTCTCACTAAACACTTTAAAACGTAAAGTGTCGAGTGTGTCACTTCTCGACCCATTGTACAGGCGTACTAGCAGTTGCTCTCCCGATTTTACAATGTCTTCTTTTTACACACTGGGAATACTATCTGAAAATACTTTCGCAAGTTGCCTGAAGGCACTGTCATTCTGGATCAGATCCAATATTTTCCCCTTTCCTATACCATAGATGTGTGATGATGTGTCACATCCCATGAATGCACGGCAGAAAAGAATATTACTACAAATTTCATCACCGAGCTTCAGCTTTAGCTCCTTAATGTGATATGTTTACTTCTGCCTTTGTTCACTTTTTAAACACAAGCAGTTATGTGATTGTGGGTCAAAGTAGTAGAGTAAAAGTACAAGTAAATCTATGTGTGTTCCTATAACTGGTGTCAACTGTTCTTTTGCACATTTTAGAGCTTCTTGGACAATGTAAATATCTGCATCACCTGGTGCTTCAACAACAGGACATTCTGCTTCGCGTAAATGTATTTCTAATAACCTTAAAAATGGTCCTTATTTCGCTCGTTCAAAAGAAACATATCTTTACGGAGTGATAGTTGCATTTCTCCTTTGAATTCAACTACAGGTGATGCATTACCTCTTGTTCTCATATACTGTGTCTTTAGTACTGTGAGTTTTCCCATATCCATCAAATACAGTAGTTGCTAATCCATAATTTTGATAAAGGTCAATTATATAATGCAATGTTTTTGCCCTTAATTTAATTCACGATTTATTTTAAGTACGGTGCACGGTTTCAGTTTTTTTCTTTTGATAACATTTTTCCGGGACATTTCCTGGAAAACAAAAAAAAAAATTAAATGTTGATCTGTGTGAAATTATAATATATTATGAAAAACATTGTTTACTTTATCTTTTTACTAAACCATTATGCTGTAAATTGCACAATTTTCGATTTATTTCATTTTTAATATTTTTTTTTCCGGGACTAATCCCGGAAAACGAAGCAGAAGTTATAAGCGGATTTTCTTGAACTTTGGATATGCTATGGAAAAGTTAATGTTATTTAATTTTTGTCTCTACAGGTTTTGTCGTCAGATGCACCGTTTTAGAGTTGTTTTTTTCTCTCGCGTATTTCTGGAACAAAACCCGGATAAAAAGGTACCAAAAGAAAGTGGATTTCGGTGGATTTTGTATATGTTATTCTGCGAATTTTGATGTAAAAAAAAACATTTTCTTGCAATTTGTCCATGTTTTTTTCATATCTTTCCTGGACTAACAGTGCAGCAAAGACTTATGAGATGGCAGGGTTCAGGTACGACGCTGTGACGCTGATTGAATTGGTAGAAACCAGACCGTGTTTGTGGGACAAAACCAGCGATAGTTTTAAAGATCACAGAGAAGCAGAACGCATGGCTGGAAGTGTGCGCATTTTTGGAACCTAAATTGCATGACATGGACAGAAAACAGCAAATAAAAATAGGTAGCAAGTACAATATGTATAACCTCCTGTTGCAAACGGGGCACATTTTTCTACCGCGGATGCTGAAACCAAACTACCGGCTTGCTGGTGCGTGTGCAAGGACATCACTGCCAGCGCCGGAGCCGCTGCCGGAGAGGGCTCCGGAATAAACCGGAGCGTGTGCAAGGACAGCTCCGGGCGCCGGATCCGTTGCCGGAGCTAGCACCGGGAAAATACCGGCGCGTGTGCAAGCGCCCTTACAGTGCGAGGGAGATAATATTTTCTCGCGCGCGGTCAGTTGAAGTGGTTCATGTTTTCCTTGTAGGATAGCGTTGCATTCGGCCAGAAGAGCGTACGGCGCGGCACCATGTGGAAATCCCACTAACTAGTAGGAAAACGGAATGCCACCTGACGCGGGGGGGGGGGGTGGTAGTGGGGTAAGATAGAAAGACAAATGAAGGACTGCTGATAGGGTGGGATGAGTCAGCTGAAGCAGTCGAGGTAACGGCTTTGTGTTGTGCTGAGAAGCACAAGACGACACTGGACTATCACGCCCGTTTCATACAAACCAGACAGATTGGATAGATCTTTTTTTTTTCGTTTAATAAAGGAACGCCGATTTTAGGCTTAACTGTTTCGGCGTCCATTTTATAACCTTTACGTTTCGTGGATGTTACTGTGTGATACAACACCACTTCGTTTAAATAAAAACCGTTCAACAGTTCTGGTACATAAAATATTACAAAGTAAATTTATCACTCATGTTTATTTTACATTTTACTGCAAGCGAAAAAAAAAGAACTTCAGATACAAGTCTACACTACATACCTAATAGATTAGTATTGTCAACTGTCTGACAACTGCAGAACGAAACTTCTTATTTATACCTTTTTTAATACACTTGACGTTTCTGACTCGTGTTTTGTAACAAATATACCGTTGATTTTTAGAGAATAAAACACAACATTATTTGTTAATAGTTTGAGAAGATAACAGCATATTCAATTCTGAAAAATCGGCGATCTCGGCACTTTCCGCATTACAAAATATCGGCTTGACCTCAACTTTTTCTGCTCTTATCGCGCGAGGTGGCGTTAATACCAATGGCGCGTCCTGATAGGCTGGAACATTTTTCCGCTCTGTCTGGCCGGCGTCCCGGCACCCGAATTACTAGGTACTGGCTCAGGCAACTGAAGCTGAATTACTCCAGGAAATATTATCCTAATCAGTTTGCTAGTTTACTATTTTCTAAATGAAAATTTGTTAATTGTTTCTCCAAATTTCGTTTCGAAGTTACAAAAAAAACGTGAAGTTCGTGTAGTCTACGTTTTTGATTTTAAGAAAAGTCAAACAAGAATTTTTTTTTTTTTCCCCGCAATGGACCTGGATAATAGTTTATATATTTTCTGTAAATCCAAATGTCCATACTTTCATTTTAACTTTAAGTTAACTTTTATAAATGTATGTTGTGTATAATTAAGTATACCTTTTTTATCGATCAACATAATATTTGCTCCGTAACCAATTAAGTGAACTTAAAAGTCAATGTTACTGGCATTACAGTATATTACACATAAATTATTATTATTATTGCAATCACAACTGGTAATCATAATTTAAACAGAACTACTATAATCTATTTCATTGTACGAATTTTGACGTTTAGCTTGTGAGAAAGGTCTCTGTGAAAAGGATTGCAAAGATCCTATTTTACCAGAAACTTTTAAAAAAGTGAACGTCAAAGTTCGGACAACATGGACTTTATCTCAATGGAAGTTATTTCTGAATACAAATATTACCATATCGGTTTTTCGAAATTAAATTACAGTTCACTATATTATCATTGTGTTAGGTATGTTGAAATTGAGCCAACTTCTCGCTACAGAAAGGAAACGTATGTCTCTTCTCATATAACGTAGAACATGGCCGTGGTAACTACCCACCTATATACTACCTCTGAAGGTACAATTACTAAACTCGCATTCGCGGTGGCCTGGGTTTCAATCCTTTTTCAGAGAGTCTTGTTATATTTTAAGTAGTGTATCTATATTGCGGCAAATATTAGAATAAATTATGTGTCGTTAAGAGCCATGACCGTCTATGGTGGAAGGCCGTGGCCTAAGGTGTGGAAGGGCTTGCTGCCTGTCGCTCAGTGGCTGTTCTGTAATTGAAGCTACCGTATATCTAAATAGGATACAGAGACTATAACAGCTAATGAGCGACAGCCATTAACCCTAGCACACCGCGGCCTTCCAATAAAGATGCCCACGAAAGAGCCCATCGAAAATTAATATTGAAAGTTGTAATTAATTTGAGTGAAAAATCATGTTTTACTTAATTTTTTTTCGTTCATGTTACGTAACGTTTTTTTTCCGTAGGCTAGTCATAGGTTCACTAACGTAACCAAAGTAAGTTTACTCTTGGTTATTGAGCACAATATATATATATATATAAAGTAGATATATATAGTTCATCCTGGGGCAGGGGCTGGGGGCTGGGGATCCGGGGATCCGATCCAGCTACCTTAAGGCTTCGCTTCATCACCCATGTTGGATTACGTCACTTCCGGCGGCCATGCACACACGAAAAAGTGTCACGTTACGTTCATCAGCCATGTACACACGAAAAAATGTCCCGTTACAGTAGTTGGAAATAGGGGGTTCAAGAACAGGCGGAGGAGCCAGGAGCCGGCCATCTTGGATGACGTCATCGGCGGCCATCTTGGATGACGTCATCATGACCTTTGACCTTGACCTTTGACCTTGCCAATACTGTGATGAAGCACCTAAAGCTGACAAGATCGAAGAATGTAACGGTGTCCTGAGACCGAAACGATGGAAACGATGTGTTATAATAAATAAATCTGATAACGCTTATTATGATCACTGGGACGATTGTGATATTAAAAGTATTTATAATAAACAAGCAAGTGAGATGGTGGTAGAAGAGATTGATTACACATCGTGGAAAGATCCAAACATATTGGTTGACCAAGTAAGACTTCTACATGGCTCGCTTTGTGCAGGAAACTATTCGTGCATAAAAGAAATATCCTTCATACTCGAAGAACTGAGGAAAGCTGGCTACATACAATAATGGCTTATTTTACTTCTATTTGTATAATCTTAAGAAATAAATTAAATATTAAAAGTAAAAATTTAATGTTTTTATTTCTTGCATTCTGATTTCTAACTATGACTTAGTTCTCGTAACTTGTGTTACCAAATGTGCTGCCTTTTTTGATTGTGCTTCCAAAATGTGCTTCCTTCTTTTGTTGATGGTGCTTCCAAATGTGCTGCCTTTTTTGATTGTGCTTCCAAAATATGCTGCCTTTTTGATGGTGCTTCCAAAATGTGCTTCCTTTTTGTTGATGGTGCTTCCAAAATGTGCTTCCTTTTTGTTGATTGTGCTTCCGATTGTGCGTTGTTTCTATGATTGTGCTTCCTTTTTCGTTGAATGTGCTTCCAAATGTGCTTCCTTTTTGTGGATTGTGCTTCCAAATGTGCTTCCTTTTTGTGATTGTGCTTCCAAATGTGCTTCCTTTTTGTGATTGTGCTTCCGATTGTGCTTCCTTTTCTATGAATGTGCTTCCGATTGTGCTTCCTTTTTGTTGATTGTGCTTCCGATTGTGCGTTGTTTCTATGATTGTGCTTCCTTTTTCGTTGAATATGCTTCCAAATGTGCTTCCTTTTTGTGGATTGTGCTTCCAAATGTGCTTCCTTTTTGTGATTGTGCTTCCAAATGTGCTTCCTTTTTGTGATTGTGCTTCCGATTGTGCTTCCTTTTCTATGAATGTGCTTCCGATTGTGCTTCCTTTTTGTTGATGGTGTTTACAAATGTGCTGCCTTTTCGTAGTCGGTGCTTCCAAATGTGCTGCCTTTTCGTTGTCGGTGCTGTCAAATGTGCTGCCTTTTCGTATTCGGTGCTTCCAAATGTGCTGACTTTTCGTAGTCGGTGCTTCCAAATGTGCTGCCTTTTCGTTGTCGGTGCTGCCAAATGTGCTGCCTTTTCGTTGTCGGTGCTGCCAAATGTGCTGCTTTTTCTTAGTCGGTGCTTCCAAATGTGCTGCCTTTTCGTTGTCGGTGCTTCCAAATGTGCTGTTTTTTCGTAGTCGGTGCTTCCTATTGTGCTGCCTTTTCGTAGTCTGTGCTTCCAAATGTGCTGCCTTTTTTGTTGATGGTACTTCTATTTTTTTAATGTTGTTTTGACTCTAGTATTTTAGTAAATTGTTCTTGATTTGACTAGCGTATTATTCAAACCGGTTAATGTATAAAAACGAGTCCTAGACAGCAGGACGCTCAATTTGTTACTGCCGTCGACGGTGTACGGATCACCTAGTTTGTTTCTTCTGGTGCATAAGTCGCGTAACTGCCTGTTCTTGAGACTTCGATGGCATCTTTACCGACTTTAACGTCGTACTCGATGGAGGATGTACCATCGACAGATGTAAAGGATGATCGTCTGCTTGGGACTGTATTCACCAACACGAAAAAGAAAGATACACGCAAGCATAAAGCTAATGTTGGTGACATTGTGAGAGTCTCCAAGCAGAAAGGTGTCTTTGAGAAAGGTTTCACGATGAATTGGAGTTCTGAACTTTTCCGTGTGACACATGTTCGTGAATCGGAACCCAGGACCTACTACCTCGAAGACTTGGACCACAAGCCTATTCGTGGTGGCTTCTATGCTGAAAAGATCCAGCCTACGATGTATCCGGACACATATTTGGTGGAAAAAGTTCTCAAACGAAGAAATGGTCGGCCTTTTGTGAAATGGTGGGGTTTCCCGTCTCAATTTAATTCGTGGGTAGCAGATACAGAAATCGAGAAGCGCTAAAGGTGAATAACACCTCATTTACATTTTTTTTTCAAGTACTTAGTCATGATTATTGTTTATACATACATTGCATTATTTAAAGTACGATTATCGCACAGGAATTATCTCATGTCATTTATGTAGTTGGGTAGTCTAAATATATTTGGTTATTCAATTGTTCTAGCTCCTGTAGCATACGCCTGTTTTGTCTGCGGCGGGAGTGACGTCTGTGCTCGGGAAGAGGCTTTCACAGCAGCGCGTGTTCGGGCAGGAGGAAACACACAGAGCCACTCAGGGTGTTTGTGCCGTCAACCATAGGCTACGTCATGTTTTTGGAATGTGTTGTGCAGGATATTTCGAGCGAGTTCTGGGGTCACCGTAACTGCCGCCCAGTGGTGTGGGGGGGCTCTGACGACATCTCCATGCTAACGTGGTAGGTATAGAATTCATTCTGCTTTTGACCAAGCTCAAGTCAACATGGCTTCCACCAGTGTTTACGCGGAGAGTGTTTGCGATTGTAATTTAAACAGTGTTACGATGGACGATGTTCGGGAATTTGTAATGGAGGTAGTACGTCGCTACATAGGTATGGACTTTAATGATATACATTACCACCTTACATCCTCCACCCTCAACATTCTCGCTGAGTTCCCTGAGGAAGAGGAATTTATTACCTATTTATATCAGGCTGTTATGACCTGCATCGAGGCCGCAAAGGAAGCGCAAGAGGCGAACGAAGATGTGGATGAAGGAACGGATAGTGGCTTGGGGGATAGTGATGAAGACGAATTATAAATTTGTGTGTACTACGACACCAAAGGTTGTTACAACCAGTCTGACATTCAGCATCCTAGAGACAACATCAGCACTGCAGCCTTGCAGTCATACCTGTAGAACTAGCATCAGCCTTGCAGAGCTAGCACAGCTTCACACATCAGTTATCGTGAGTACTGGCAAAAATGACATTATTTCTTTGCAACATTCAGTGCCTCACATCACAAAAGGGGTATGTGGTTAAGCAACTTGCACCAATGTTCATCGTGGACGGTGATGTATTAAGGACCTACGAATACATATTCAAACCGCCATGTGACTGGTCCGAACTAGACAGGCTGTTGCAAAGCGAGAATCGTAAACTGACTTATGAAGTGCATGGACTCTCGTGGAACGAAGGTGAAGTGAGCTATGACCAAATCTCATCAGTGTTATGTGACATCATCAACCCTGAAGAAGGATATTTAGTGTACGTTCTAGGAGACAAACAAAAATTTATCTTGAGTGATCTGTGCAGTGCCAACATTGTTGTTTTACATAATGAAAGAAACTGTCCTAGCTTGAACAAACTTTTAAAAGACTTATGGAAACCGCCTGGATAAATGTATAAAAATGTATGGAAAATTCCATTGCGCCCATTGTAATGTTCAGCTACTTAAAATTCTGGCTATTCGACCATCCATACTACTATGTATAATTGGGTCTCGAGTTAATGTTGCCTTTGTCACTATGATGTGTAGTGTGTGAATATTATGTGATTTTATTACTCGTTATTTACTTCTTTTAAATCATCGATTGTTCTTACCCCTTGCTGTTTGTAATAAGATTTAAATAAATATGTGTTTAACATTTACGTTGTTTGCTTTAATTTCAAAACATTTAATTGCCTCTATTATTGAATTGTAACTATAAGTTATTAGTCTCCTCAGCTAGAGTGATTGCTTTAATACATAAATTCTAACACTACCTTCGAGATGTCTTCCGCCACTACGAGAAGAAGAGAGAGTCTCTACACAACACCAATATTTTATAAATAGTCTATCATATTTAATAAACATACATTATTAATTAATAATAATATGGCTACAGGTTCCAAACTTATCCCGACTTGTCTAGACTGACTACATAACACTTGGCGCCATCCGGCAGTAACTTTAAGAATTAAAGATGTCGACGGTGGCGCGCTCCGGCGGTAACTTTAAGAATTAAAGATAGCGACGGTGGCACACTCTGGTAGCAACACTAGGAACTAAAGATGGCGATGGTGGCGTCATCTGGTATCGATTGTATGAACTAAAATATGGCGACGGTGGCGGCATCTACCAGCTAACTTGAGAACCAAGATGGCGGCGCCTCTGGCAACTAATTTTTGAATTTGGCGCGCGGTACTAGCGACATCTACCAGCAAACTTGAGAACCAAGATGGCGGCATGCGACACCTGCCTGCCGACTCCCTAACTAATATTTTGAATTTGGCGCCATCTGGTAGTCTGTGCTGGAATTAAAGATGGCGATGGTATAATAATAATTTGAATTTCATGCATTTGGGAAGGCAAAGACACCCTCCCCCCTTTTATCATAAAACTTGACGTCAGTACGTGGCATACATAGATTATTTATTCCACCATATCCCAATTGGTCTCGTGGTCTAGTGGTCAAGGTGTCCGCCTCGTAACCACGACATCCTGGACGTTTTCACGTCCCATGGATCGAATCCCAGCCTCGGCACTGAAATTATTTTAGTTAAAGAAAAAAAATAAAATAATCCCTGCTGCTATCTGGTGGCGACCAACAGAACTATATGACGTCGCAAGATGGCTGCCTCCAGCAGACGGAAACAATATGGCGGCCTGCAGCAGACGAAACAAGATGGCGGCCACCAGCAGACGAAAACAAGATGGCGGTTGATGTTTACATCGAATTTCAAAGTTCGAAAAAAAAAATTCAAATCCAAGATGGCGTCCGTGACACAAAGTGCAACGGTGACGTCACGATTCGAAGTTGGTGGAAATTTATAGAAATACAAAATGGCGGATGGATTGGCATACAGATTAGCATGGATTAGCATACAGATTAGCATAGATTAGCATACAGATTAGCATGGATTAGCATACAGATTAGCATAGATTAGCATACGGATTAGCATAGATTGGCATAGATTAGCATAGATTGGCATAGATTAGCGTAGATTGGCTTAGATTGGCATAGATTAGCATAGATTGGCAAGGTCAAAGTTCAAGGTCAAAGGTCATGATGACGTCATCCAAGATGGCCGCCGATGACGTCATCCAAGATGGCCGCCGATGACGTCATCCAAGATGGCCGGCTCCTGGCTCCTCCGCCTGTTCTTGAACCCCCTATTTCCAACTACTGTAACGGGACATTTTTTCGTGTGTACATGGCTTATGAACGTAACGTGACACTTTTTCGTGTGTGCATGGCCGCCGGAAGTGACGTAGTCCAACATGGGTGATGAAGCAAAGCCTTAAGGTAGCTGGATCGGATCCCCGGATCCCCAGCCCCCAGCCCCTGCCCCAGGATGAACTATATATATCTACTATAGAATACATATAAAGTTTACATATATACACAACATGTATCTAAAACATGTACAAACTTCGGCAGGCTGTTTCTGGAAAGAATACAAGACGAAAGCCTAATAACCACTTTACTCATAAATCGAGTTACGAACCTCCGAAAATGGAATTTTCCATATCTTGAAATTAACATCATCAGTAAGTAAACTGTGGCATATGATTTTTTAGGAAGGAAACTTTACACCTTGCAAACGTGCTTTGTAATGCCTGCCCTGGTTTATTTTTTTATTTTTTATTAGCTTTTCAGGTGATAAAATTTGCTAAAACAGAAATGCAGTTATATTCATTGAAGGATGTTCATTACAACCTACGTATCTAGTGGTGAAAAATTTGCGTTCTACAAAATCATCAGACGCAGTGCAAGTTATTCAAGAATAAGAAAGTTTGATTTTTGGGGGTTCAAAACTCCGAATCCATTGACGAGAAAAGTATGGTACACAGGTTTACGTCTTGTATTTTCGCCAGGAATATTCTGCCAGAATTTGTCAGTATGTTTTAGATACACGTTGTATATAGAATACATTAGAAAGTTCACATATATATATTTATATGGAATACAGTAGAAAGTTTACACATATAATATATATAATATATTACTATCTTTGAAAATGTATATAGAATACTTTAGAAAGTTGATATTCCGTGTTCGGCCCTTGCAAGAATCGAAGTTTTACAAATCGCATCCACAAAATAATAAGTAATGTGTGCAGAAAATATAAAATATTATGGAGTACCTATGTTTTAAGAAAATTATATGAAATGAATTTACAGTAGGATAGGTCCATGGGCGTATATAAGGGGGGGGGGGGGAATTTTTTGCTCATTTGGGTATGTAGTAAAGTTCAAGGTTACATAGTCGCGTATGTATTAATAAAAAGTCACGAAAATTAAATATTGTCAGTAACATTAAATTTGGGGTAAATACAATATTTCAAAAATGTTAACTGTTATGGGGTCAAAGGGTCAGGGTCTCTTGGCGTAGTGCAGGATGTCTGTAATGGTGTAGGTGAAGCACCTTTATTGACTCAGTTTGCATGAGTAATTTTAGGCAGTCTCGGTTTTTCGCCAAAAGAGCCCAAAATCCTCCATGTGGGTTAGCTAAGTATTAGTAACGGTTCTTAAATTTCATTAAGATTTTCGGGGTATCAAATTTCTTCGAAGCTGTAGGTTCCAACAAGTCTTTGAGCGATAAAATACATAAACTTTCAACTTATTTTCCACCAATAAGTTTTTTTTTTAAATTTACTATATAAAGTACATCAAAATTTATTTTGAAATAAAGCATAGTCTTAGTAGAAAACTACATATGATACCACAAATTAACGATTAATTGTTAAAGATGGAATAGTACCTTAGTAGCCATTGCAATTTGTTTTCTATTCATCTGTTCATGCGTATTTATGAAATTTTTAGACACGTGAGATTTTTTACAATGTTCTCCAGTCGCGGTGAAAATTACGATTATTGTAATGTACTCGCACAAAACAGAACAAGAGCACATAAAAGCTTCACCACCAAAAGTAGTACACATTAAATAATTGAAGCTATAGCAGCTCGTAATATTCGTTTACCGTGCCCAAAAGTTTGAAATACTCCTCACTTACAAATAAGTGTAACTATGTTACACCGCGTACTGATACAAACATTTCGGGACCAATAACATTTTACGATGTAATTATAATATTCTATTAAACTGAACTCCTCCCCCGTGTATCCGGCATCCAGTTATCCGGAACTACAGTTGAGGAAAACATAAGCTGGCCCGTACAATCTCACAACACGATGTCCTCCTCCCTTTCCTTTTTACATGCTTTATATTAGCTTCACCTGTATGTTTGTCCGCCGTCTGTAACTCTGTCTGTCCGTCTGTAACTCTTTCGACTAAGAGTGAGTGACTCATCACTGTAAAATGTCCCACCAATTTCATTACGTTCGTTAGCCGAGCGGTCTAAGGCGCGCGACTGCAATTTTTATGTGTTTTTAGTGCCGGGAGTGCGATATTTCGGTAAAAATCGTGTGCAGAATCAGTTTCTACATGGACACGAATAAAGGTGAGCATCGGCATAGCCGAAATCGTGTGTAAATTAAGTAAATAAGACTCGTGAATGTACAATAACAATAACACTACTCCAACTAGGTCAACCATAGAGTATGATGGCAGTAGAAAAAACCCCTCGCGCGGGTGTGTTCCAAAATTCACACAGAGTACTGAATTATTAAATGTAGCAGAGCATACCATAATGACCGATAATGATTTAATAAATCCCGGCACTAGTTCAAGGTCCATAAATCATAACAAAATGGTGCCCGACGAGCAAAACTTGTATGAACTGTTCTGCCCTGCCTTAAACAAGGTAATAAGTGAAAAATCTGTATTCACATATTTTAACAGCCTGTTTTATGCTGAACATGGGCCAGAGTCATCTGTTATGATGCGTGTACATCTCAGGAAAATTGAAGGGGAACCTAACCAACACCACCCACACATAATTTGTGATCCAGATGCATTAAACACCAAAACATTCACCCATGGTGATCAAATACCGAATATTTATGGCGAACAAGTGTACTTCGAATATTACCAAAATTACATGTCATTCCAGACATCACACCAAGACAGTGCCATGTGCTCTTATGAAGAAGGTAGATTCTCCACGCCTTCCCCAACACCCCGATCCCCCACCAATGACTGGAAAACAATCCAAGGGGGGGGGGGAAAGTCCAAAAGAAATGCTGCCCACCTGGACACCAGCCCCCACTCAAATCGGTATGCAAAGGCAAATCGGTTTGAAGTCCTCAGCGATGAAGAAGACCCCACAGAAGAGCCGCAATCAAGTTCCAGCGCACCCACCACCCACAGTGCTGCCCCCAGGCCACCACCAATCCCACAACCACCCACATCGGCAAATATAAGCACCAGGAGACCAGCCACAACCAACCAAACAGACAACACCAACAGGACCACAAAGAAGCTTCCAATGCCACCCATTATTGTAAAAACAGGACTGGACTCGTCATTCTTACAGTACAAACCAGCCATCGCGAAACTGCTACAGAACGACTTTGCTATCCGCACCTCACGTCACAATGCGACAATCAAAACCGAAACAAAACGAGACCACGAGACCCTCCTGGCATACCTCCGAGAAAAACACTTCGAGAGCTACACATACCCCCGACAAGACCAGAAGAATTCCAGAATTGTGATCAGAGGTCTGGACACTGACCATGACATTTCAGACCTCACAGCGCAGATCTGCTCCTTCGGCTTAGAGGTCGACAGCATAAAGCGTATGGACAGACGTTCCCAGGCTGGTGACATCAT